>NW_020170477.1:86301-213987 GCF_000524195.1 Echinococcus granulosus
CCATCTCAGTTGCATGGACATTCGATGACTGGCACGGTTGGCTCGTGGGTGCTTTTCTTACAGCGGAAATTGCACTGTAATGGCTGACACGGGAGAATGACCAAGGTGGGCACCGAGGACGACACGGAAAAGAGAAGAGGGGCTACGTAATATGTTAACTATTCGTTTAACGCCCGATTTTGGTAACAGGCCAATTAGGTGTCTCGTCAATGCACCTTCGCCGGGTGGGCTAGCCTCCGGGCCATGTCAGTAACCGCAAGCCCTGCTGTAGATTTCCAATACATATTCTCTTCGAGTATTATGTCTTCTTTTGCCTTCAAGGAAGCCTTGGTGGCAGTGAAAAGCAAAACCTATCTTAAAGGAAGACGATTCTGCTTTCTACTGCTGGGTGATTTGCCTCATCATGGCGGAAGAAGTGGATATACTGCAGACGGAAGTTTTTGTGGCCAACCCCTACAGAAGTCTCCAGAATTTTTACTTCAGCCTCCCGTAATGGCAATTCGTCAGTGCCTACAACCAGCAACACCTTAGGTTTGATGACCTTGTTGAGTAATGCGGGTACGTCGACACAAAGGTGCAGCTCAGTCGCCGTCTAGATGAGATTGCCAGAGGCTGAGTCTGAGACAGCCTGGGCGCCAGTGCGGAACACTCGGTCGGCCTAGTCACGTATACCTATGATAGCGACTTGACCCTGAGACTAGAGCGATTGATGGAGTACTTAAAATATAGACTTGGCCAATCAGGAGGAGCGTGTAAGGACGAGGTTCCCAGGATGGTCAGGGACCATGTGGGATAATGTGTTCTTAAGAATTGAACTTAGGCTGCAAGTGTGCCCAGTACAGTCAATGACTAACAATGGTTTGGCATTCTGAGGTATTTGAAGATAAGTTTCGATTGATCATTTTAATAAACCCTATTCGACTGTCTAGTTTAAGTAACTAAATGATAAATGGAACAACCGATACTCTTTGCATCTCGTTGCTACGAAATGTACAACTTCGGTGGCAAGAAAACGAGCGTGCAGACCAATCAGCGGTAGGAGGCATCAGAGCCATCAATGGAAGATGCATCAAGGCTCGCGACCACCGCAGTTGACACATCAACAACATGCGGCCTCGCCCTCAACTACTACTATATCCACGACATCTAAAAGTCTAGCGGACAAACAGCATCACAAAGCCTATTTATCTCTGGAGTAGGCAGCGAAAAACAAACCAACCCATGGGCTCACGGATTGTGCATAGGAGAGGTGGAAATTTCCGTAACAACGCCTGACAGACAACAGGACCAAGTAAACAAGCCTCGCCGAGGGTGGTTCACGGCGTAATAACTACTGCCGTCTTGTCACCCATATTCATTGACAGCTCCATGGAGTGGATGTCCCACGTTGCAAAAGCTACAGATTGCTGACAAAGCAGAGCAAGGCAATCGCTCCACACTTCTAATCCCAAATAATGGTTGGTTGAATTGGAAGCTAACATCTCAATGGACTTAAAGTGACAGCTAGAAAAAGTAGATCTACTCGAATAAAACACTTCAGGGTGCGGACGGATTTGCCTATGTCGACTCAAAACCAAACAGCACATCTGCCGCGTCGCTAACGATCTTTACACAGTGAAACCTTACTGAATTATTGAATAAATTTAAAATCACTTTACTCTCAAAGTTGAATAAACCAATAGCCACAACTGCTAGGTCCAACGGTCCAAATACTACCATTGAAACTACTGAAGTGCGCATACGAGCCTTGAAAGTCGCTAGTAAGTAATAATAGATCCGTATTTAACGATTCACAAACTGTCTACGGAACACAACTATATCATGGAAAGTGAGCAAAACCATTGATACTGATTACATACATAAAAATTCACAGAAGCAACAAGTGAGTTTTTACATAAATCACAGGGTGTCCATCACTTCTTCTTCTTCTTCTTCTTCGTCCTCGCCTGAGGACGAAATTTCAGGATCGCCGTCACCTTCTCCCTCCCTACCCGAATCTAAAGTCCCGGTAATTATTTTATTCCTAAAAAAACTGATTCCCACCATTTTGAGGAAGAGTGGCCAAGAGTTCCTCCATTTCTCCTACCGTTTCGACATCACCATTATTTGCACACAGCTACAAATTATGAAAGACAAAAATAACGTTCATAATGATCTTTTACATACCTCTCTAGTAACCTCGGCGTAGTACCTCAAATGATCAGGATCTGAGTTTATCCAAAGCTTTTTCCCAACAACAGTGAGAAGATAGAGTACCTAATATTAATTAAAAGGAGAGAAAAAAGCAAATACCTCCGCATGTTCGTCATCCTCTTCAAGCATCACTTCGAGAATCTCTGCAGCACGCTGACAAAAAACACTACTCATTAACGATCAATATAGGGCTTTTTACAAAATATGAGACCAGTCACCTCGAACATGTCCAACTCTATCATCATTTTGACCATTTGAATATGCGCTTCATAAGGCATTCCCGAAATCTTGAAGACATGAAAGTCAGGCTGAAAAACTTAGGTTACCTCTTCCAAATCCAATTCCTCTACTTCTTCATCATGACCAGCAACATCTCCATTACCATTTTCACGAGACCGGAGAAGTGAGACGACCTGTTCGACTTGAGGCCAATAAAGCGAAAAGCACTTTTCCAGAGCTCGCCTAGCCTCCTAAGGAGGCATAAGAAAGCAACAAAAGACTCTGTTGAATAGGAGCTAAGTAGTTTGGCTTAAGAACAAAATCAGTAGAAGTACTGAAAAATTTTAAGCATCGTAGGGAAGCCTACATCATTCTGCGCTTTTATGGTCAGCATATTCGCAGCGGAGAACCAGGCTTGCGGATTTGATTCGTCTGCTTCCGTTGCTTTTTGGACCGCCTCTCGACAGCTCGACTCAGCTTCGGGTTCATCACTTTAAAAGAAAACAAAGTAGATCGAGTCATAAATCAACCCACCACAGATCCGTAGTGTAAAGTTCAGAGATGGCACAGTAGGCGTTCGACAAGGCACGTTTCAGCTTATTTTTCGTTGAACTATCAACATCATCTGTCATCTAAAAGATAGACGAGGTACTTTAACAATGGAAAATGTGTGATTCCGAAGCCAAATAAGTATCTCCATGTAATTTCATATTTGTAGTGAAGCAGGCTTTTTAAATTCTCCGAGGGCGAATGGAACGCGTCAGCGTCACGAGTGAACACATCACATTCCAGTTCCTGAGCCGCATTATAGGCTCACACTGGAGGAGGTGGAAGCAAGGAGATGAATTCCAAGGTTTCACAAAACTATTTAGCGACTCGGTATGTAACCACTTTAAATTTTACTCTACACCGTAGCCAGAAGCGGAATAAAGACTTATGGCATAGACCGCTAGTAAGGTGAAAAATGCTTGCCGAAACAATATTCTCGCGAGAAGGGGCTGCAATAGGAGATGAATCAACTTAGGAACCCTGAGAAGCCTCCAGTCCTAACTCTTTGATGAGAATTTCCCAATGTGGAATGAAACAGATGAATCCCACCAAGCTAAAGGTGAATTCATATCAATTTCGTGTCTACATAGTAGGAGCCGTTGAGGTGCAGCAATTTAATGAGCAGAACGACGCCGAAAAACGGCTGTGGTTTAAACATTGACAAAGTTGTAACTTAATCGACCAACCTTGGGTCTTCACATCAGTCATACGTGGACGAACTACCTTTTCACAATGACATTGATGATTCATACTCGCGTCAAGAGATCTTTTTATAATTTCAATTCCCCTTCGATACAAATCCACAGCCTCCGAACCTCCTGAAATTTGGGCCAAGTACATGTATTTCTCATAGCCCTCATCTGGAGATAACTGAACGGCTTTTTGGAAATTCTAAAGGCCTTAAAATTGGCAATACTCTACCTCTTTTGCCTCTTTCAATTTCCCCTCATCAAGCAAAAGAAAAGCAGAAGATTGGAGAGCCTCAATGATAAGTCTTCGATTCTCCTCTGAGGGCTGTAGGTGATCGAGTTGGGAAAGTGCAGACTTGTACAAGCGCAGTGCCCGTTTAAAATGAAAAGAGCTAACATTTTTCGCCGCCTAAATATGCCAACCTGGATAAAAAAGCAATATCCACGTACTTGAGTCAGCAGATCTCTGGGGGTTTGGTATTGACTGGCAGAACCTGTGGATGAATTGATAGCCGGGGATCCGTTGGGTCTATGAGTATTCGGTCTGGCCATACTAAGCTTAAAAAGCATTCGTTCACTTCAGTACAAAAAAGAAGCAAAAAAACCCAGAATATTTAGAAAGTATGTCTAGAAACAACTCGAATAAAACGATGCTAGTGCATAAAAGGATAAAAAATGTTTCGTGTAGAGCAATGGGATGCTACTACGCTAGTTAAAGACATCAGAAACCATCAGGAAACTCCGGGATCCCGAACCACTGATCTACGAGCGTGGTACACGTAAATAAAGTACTCGGCTGGAGGTCAAGCAAACAACCATGCTTAAATGAATTTTGACTAAAATACCAAAAATTGCGAAAAAAAGATAGTGCGGGCTTAAGGCGTTATTTTCGTAATTTTTCCTTATAGGTGAGATGATGTAGAAAAGGTCTACGGAAGCTTGAAGTTGTTATTTGTGCCATGAATCATCAATTTAATAAGATATTTTGGTAGGTTGCTGCAAAAAATTTGTTGCTACTCTTATTCTTAGATTTGGGCCCTTAAAATAAAGGGATTGTTTTGAGGTTGATTTGGTTTCTGAAGGGATAGATACATAGGTAGACTAGTCCCACAGAGAACAGGTTCTAATGTAGCGTCCCGAAACTCCCCTAATGACAAAAGAAGACACAATACTCGGGTAGGATATGCATATTCGGCACAAAGAAGATATTTGGGCTAGTGGCATGGCCCGAAGGCCAGCCCACCCGGCTTGGTATAAAGGCCACTACAAAAGTGGCTCCTCACCAAAACCATGAGATAAACAACCATCGCATTACACTAGGGCTCCCCTCGGGTTAAGAAAAATAGTGTTTCATTGAACTCAGGGATTGTCATTAGGGAAGCATTGGTGCGTACACATATATGGTGGAAAATTCTCACTTCTCCGGGTTTTCCATAAAATCCTAACTTATGGTAGTATGACGGGATGTGTATTACCACCACGCAGGAGGGCAGCTGGCGTGCCCGGAAAGACTGTTTCGCCATGTAAGAGTACCATCTGCAGCACCTTAAATACCAACTTAGTTGAGCGCCGGGTCAGGCAAACTATCTAAGTGTGACCTAATGTGGAGTATGGGTGCTTGAATATTGCAGTATGGAACACATGTAGTAGCTTAGTGTTCATTTGTGTGCGTGCTAACATGCGTGAGTGATTGGATGTATGGGATGCATAGGATTAGATGTGAGATGTAATTTCGATTGGTGACTTTGCCTTCGACCTATGTAAGCGAGTCACATGTATCGGTTTTTACGGCTCTAATGAAGGTTCGGGACGCTAAGCCTAAATGCAGTGATTGCACTCACTTAAATCCGGCATCCATAATTTTCACTGTTCAAATTATAGGAGTAAAGAGCTGTACTGCTTTTTAAGGAATCCGCGATTTTCAACAGCATCAGCGGACCGTTTGTATTTTGATCTGGTAAAAAGAGCCAAAACCGACATTTCTATAGAACGACCAATCGAGTTGCATCTAAAATATCATATTAAATTAAGAAACATGTTACATGATTATTACAAGGCAGAACACATATTAATGCAGCACACCGAGACTTCCCTAAAGACAAGAGAAGACATAGTACTAGGGCAAAATGCACATTGTCGATTTACAGAATGACTAGAGGCCTACTGCCGTAGCCCCGGGGGGAATGAGGCCCAGCAAAAGTGCAAAACCAAGCCTTGATAAAATACTGCTAGCATGATCTCAAAGCCACGCGGCTGTATATGGGTGTAGGACGAGGCCCGTAGATCTCCTCCGCCTCGCCTCCGTACTCTTCGAACACCCAAACTGATTTGGGTTTGTCGTATTTGTTGCGTAAAGCAAATGAGGGGGGGGGTGGCACAAGTGTGGGAAGGTTTAAAAATGAAACTGTTCTCCTGGTTGTCAGATGTTGACTGCTCCTCAGTCACGAGGTTTGATTCTGCCCTCCGCCTCCTCAATGAATTGGTACATTTTGGAAAACATTAGTATTACAGAGGTACAACCTAAGGACTCCAGTACCCATATAGCACAGCACATTGCAAATCACAATGCCAAGTGCTATTACGACTATACTAAAGTCTCGATATTTTAAAATCTCTCGTCGGATGCTCTAAAGTAACAGTATTTAAGGTAAGCCAAGTATTACATTATTATTAAAGTTGTTCCAACCTTACTTTTTGTAACATAATACATTAGAAAATGGCAAATTCCACAGTAATTACTGAACAATGCCATAGGTTTCTTTAAATAAGTATTTTGCAGTGTAATGTAGCACACTTAGACTTCCCTGAAGACGAGAGAAGACATAACACTCCGACAGAATATACACATTCCGTATACAAAAAGTACTAGTGTAATACGATGGTTGCTTATCCCTCGGAGCCACTTTTGAATTTGCCTTTGTACCCCACTGGGTGGGCTGCCCTTCGGGCCATGCCAATAGCCCAAATACCTTCTCTGTGCCAAGTATACATATTCTGTCCTAGCGTTATGTTTCCTTTCGCCTTCAGGAAAGTCTCCGGACGCCACAATTGGGGCTACTGGCGTGGCCCAAATGCCAGCCCGTCTGGCGTAGTAAAATGGCCAAGTCAAAGGTTATTCTTCACCAAAACCGAGGATTAGATGGCGTTGTTCTTTCAAAACATGCTAAAAAACTGGGCTCTATGACAAATTACGAAAACAAATGTGCATAAGCAGGATGTTTCTGATCTGTGTGATGTCGGCCCATTAAAATCACTGCAGTATTGCGTAATAAAATCATACACAAAAAAATTTGGCCGTAAGGCTTGTTTGACGTCTGGTATGCGGTTTCTACGTGTGTAGTATGGGCGGCATGATAAATATTCAAGAAATCTTATAGTGGATAGTGCTTTCAGAAGCAGGAGATTCTCAATCAATTACTTTCGTTTAGCCTTTTAAATTATGGGGCGCAAGGTTTTATCGGTGGCACCATTTAATATTGTCTGTGCTACATTTTATTCATAATCCATTGCTGAAGGAAATTAAGTCTCAAGAGCGCGTTCTGTGAAATATTGGTTTAGGGCTTATGGTTTCCGTTCTGATTTGCTTAAATGTCGTTGGATATGATTTCAGCCAATTTTGCAGTCGACAAGGGTCTCCCAGGGGTCTCATCCCATTTTTATGATGCAGCCTCAAGTAATTTTCACAACGGACATAAGCTAGAGCAAAAGGTACGGAATTTTGTTTATTAATTTATAAGGTTTGGTGGGAAACTCGGTCAGTCTGTGGGCGGAACGAGGAGCTTTATGTCAATAATTTGGAAGTAATATGGAGTAAAATATCTGATGAGTCAACTCGCTTTCCTCTACTGGCTCTAATGATGGAAACGCCTATCATAGACGCCCATTGGACATCATTTCATCTGTCGTCAAATCAGTTGGATGAATTTGAGGTGACGATATTACGACTATTAGTTAATTTACAGCTGCCAGAAATTCGTTTACCATATATTTGTGTTGTTGCTAGGTTTCCTCTGACTTTTCCAAAACCGGTCGAATTCAGTCGGGAATATCAATATTCGAATCCCAACGTTGTACATTTGTTGAGCACACAGGGGCTTCATATGTTTCTAGATTGCCTTTTAATGTTGAGGCTGCATGGCCATTAAAGTGTGGCGTTCTTCTGGAAAGGCGTATATTGTGTTCTGAACGATATCCTGCGTGCCGGCCAAACCTATTATTAGGTGCCGCTTCTTACAACTTGCTCAATAGTCCTTTTCAAGCAAGTGGTGCTTCTGTGGAGTCTCCTTCATTATTCACTATTTTTTTGATGTCCCATCCTCTTGATGAAATGACCCCCGTCTTACTGAAGATACCAGGTGTGATATATTTTGACATCGGTGTTATTGGTTTCATAGGTGCTAACGGTTCTTCGGCACGTATGTGCTTTGCCAATGATGAAAATCAAAAAATTGTGGGTACAGTCGACAACCTCGATCTGGTTGTTATTGTTAATAAAAAGTCAGGTTTGCATTCCATTTGGCGCCTTGAAAAGGCTCAAGTCGAGGTATGGTTTTGTTTACCGACCCTTGTAAGTGCTTTCTTTTCGTAGGATTACGCTCACCTGTATTTGATTGACGATGATGGCAGAATTACCGTGGCACCGGAAGCTTTAGCTCTTACCGAGGAACGTCCTCTAGCAGCCCCTTTCTATTTGGATGCAACTGCTCCTTCAACTCCGGTTGACTTGAAGCCATCCGTAACTCCTTGCGCGTTTCATCAGACAACGCCTCTCCGACATCGATTTCAACACCTCTCTATCGGCTCTTCTCCGTTTCTCAGTCCATTTAGGGCTTCATTGCAAAAACTTAAAGAGATGGCAAAGGCACCCCTTTCTCAACCACAGGCTTCCATTTTTACCGACACAACCAGCGACGATAGCACCGAGAGTGTTGCAGTAGGTGCTTGAAATTTTGACACCCTTTCGTCGTTCAAAATTGTTTCCCATTGGGTTCGTTGATGATGAATCTCTCTTTTCAAAGGACCCGGGCGTGTCGTCCTCCCAGCCGATTGACCTAGATGAGCACATTCGACGTCTCTCAGCGGTCAGTTTTTTTTCATCGAAAAGAATCGTCGATGATACCCATCATCTGATTGCTCAAAGTAGCTTACAAAACTCCACTTTTGGGTCAGAGTCTCTGCAGTCTATCCGAAAAATCCGACGCGATTCGAAAAGCAGCGAGTTGTTTAACAAGTCACGAAGCAGACAGTACGTGAAGCTGTCGTTGCTTTCATGAAATCAGTTCTTCCGGATGTGCTTTTGTATTTAATACTGGGGAAGCCTTATAGATCTTATTATGCATTAGCATTGCTTCATCGCGCACTGCTGGTTTAATGTTGGCGAATACCACCGTGCAAACTTAATGGTCGTTATTCCCGCATATGCCGTATATTTTTAGTTTCCATGCATTTTTAGTATTGTAGCGAGAGGTTTCGGTTCATTTTTAAAAAAAAATCCCACGTTCCTCCAGGGTGAGGGGCCAAATTTAAATTAAAACCGAGAATGATATTTTTAACATGGAGATATAAATGGGGTCTAATATGTCATTTTTACATTATAGAAGTATTTTTGGATATTAATTTAAATTTTTCAAGAGATGCATTATAGGTTCTGCTATGCAATAACTCGCTGAATTCGCTTGTTGTTGTTTACTCAATCAGCAATTCTGTGACGCTGGGTTACTCCTCGATTCCCGGCGTTTTTGCGACCTCCTCACATCCTCATCTTGAATTTTCTAATGGAGGCGAGTTGGAGTGTGGTTCCGTTGGTGTTGACGAGCCGCTACTTCCCAAGGTTTGCCTTACTCTGATTTGGACAGAAAAACCCGAGAGACAAGCTGCCTTGCGTCTGGGTACGACTGCAACTCTTTCTAGCAATCTTGGGACTTCGAGTTGCGTGCTTCCGTTTTCTTTAAAGACCCTCCAATAAAACAGACTTCAGTCTTTTCGAAATATTCCACTTTTTAGATGAAAAATCCAGTCCACCTATGCATCCGCGTGTGGCAGCCTTGTCTCATCGATCCATTACCCGTCCTTCATTAACTCAAGGGCAAACCCAGAATAAACAAAACGCGAGGGTCGACCAAAGTAACCAAACAGCGCCTAAGATGGGGCCTCAAAGACCGCTAGTCTTCCTTGTTAGGGACCTGATTGATAGACTCTATATCTGTCTTCTCAGTGGAAGTAAAAAACTGACATGTCTAAGCCTCCGTGATGTTGAGCCTTTGAAAGAAAATGGGCAACTATCAGATTTGTGCGTATCACATCTCCCCGCTGTTGATGCAGTTTATGTCCCAGAATCAAGATTGACTGCGTGCTTGGAGCCAAATGGGTCTATTATTCTCTACGCAGGTATTACAAAGGTACGTTTTACCTTATCCCTACGGAGTCATTTTGGGACATTGAGAACAGCTGCTTCTTTCGCCTTCTAAACTAAGTACATGTCTTGGTCCTCAAACTTCACCGTGATTTCATTTCCTTGGACACTTTGAATGCTTAATTTCAGATATGCATACTTGGAGTGATCCCTGCATTGGTATCCATATTGTCGTCGTCGGCGGGATTACATTCAGGTAGTCTTCGTCCACTCTCTGTTCGACCGTCTAAATCCGATGTCGAGGTGTCTTTGGCTAAGGCTAAGGTAATGGGATTACTTTCACGATTGAACGATGGAGGCAACACTCCAACTGTTTCAGAATCCCAACTGCAGGCAAATTTGGAAGTTACTGTGAGTCGTAAAACTGTTGTACTTTGAAGCATTCAGTACAAGATCTCACGATACTGCTTTCCACGCAGACGTCACATTTGTCCTCGGTGCCCGTGACTTCGTTGGAAGCGAAGTCTGATGCAAGCTGGCGCTTGTGTCTTCCGACGGGACACCAATTTACCCTTGCATTTATGAAAGAAGTTCGAAGAAACGACGAAGAGGACTGTCAAAATAGCGTTCAAGTTTGTGAGAGGGAAATGGCTATCCACCTACCCGTTCTCGCAAGCGTTACACTTGGTAAGGGCTTCAGCTTTTGTCCAAATCCATATCCTGCTGAAATCATTCAGCTCCATACAGTTTATGTTTGGTTGTGCTCAGGTACTTTATGAGAACCATTAGGATAAGTAACTTCAAACAGGGATACTTAGGACTATTTAGATGTCAACAATTGCTAGTGGTCAAAACTGTGTTGAAAAACGTCATTAATATGACATCTCGTGAGTTTCTGGTGAAGTTTTTGATAAGTAAGACTTACAACTTATGTAATGAGTCTGAGTTGCATTTTGGATTTGGAGCTCTGTGTATGTGCTTCTGGTTTTTCGAGCCTTCCAGCAAGCAACAGCTCTTAATCGACTTATAATGCTCGTGTGCTTCTATGCACATTATATCACTACACCCTTGCTTTACATGGGTTGGTGATACAAAATATTTTCAAATAAACGGTTTTCCTTTCTGGCCAAACTAGGCATCTGTGGCAGAAAGCCTTTTCGTTGCTTGACCAACATTTATCAGAAATGATAGCTTACTATTTCTTATTCAGTTCGTCATTGTCTGGACGCCTTCCGATTTGGTCTACCAGAAGAAGTAGCTCTGCACCTTCTAGCGCGTTGGTTTTGCTACCGAAATCCTCCAAACGCCGACATTGGTGCCTGCGAACTCGCTTCTTTTGCTCGTTTTCTTCTCTTTACGTTTGGTCTCATCCCCGAGGGTGATTCTATTCCCACCTCTCCCATAGAAACTGATACTGCAAACATGAAACGCCTGAGAGAAAAGACAGATATCTCTACGGATGACCACGAGGAGGACGACATCATCATTGAACTGCTAAAGAGGTTGGAAAGTCCTTCCACTGAATTCGTTACTGCAATCAAAGACAGAGACGTACTGCGATGGCGTATTATGTGTCACCTGCCTGATGTGTTGTTTTGCCTCCATATGGTCTTCGAGGTATGCCACGGATTTTGGTCCTTTTAACTGGTTTGTTTTCACGTTCAGAATGACCAACTCAGTGTGCTTCTAGCTGAACAGATCAGAGTTTTGGCTGCTGTGAACCACATTATCGCTAGGTAAGCAGTTCTTGATGTTTCCCAGTCCCACTTTTTTGGGCAAAATACATCATCTTTTAACAATGAACAGCATCCACATGTGTGGTCGGAATCAGTTTACTCATAAAAACGATGATGACGTGTTTTCCGCAATTTGCATCTATTCTACAGCGGCATGAATGAGGAATGTGTTTTGTCAGCACACATCTTTTGAATAAAAGATGTCATACAAAGCATTAAGCCAAACTTCCGTATTTCCACCACTTCTACAGGTATGCGAGATTCTCCTCCTATGTCGAGTACTATTCAATGTGCGGCCTATCAAGCCTAACCCCTGATGACCTCTTCCCAATCCCCCAATTGCCTGCAGAAATAACGGAGTTTCTCCTCTGGTCGCCACACGCTCGAATAGCCTATCAAACAGTACCCTCTTTGAATCGTTGGTACCTGTCCACGCTGTCTGGGGAAAATCCGCCTGTTCCATATTTGTACCTTGCCGGTGTGAACGATATGCCCGCCGTCCTAGCTACTCTTGTTTTGTGCACACAGGGTGGAACCATAGAACAGGGTGTTGATTCGCTACGTCACATCATCACCTTTTGGATGGACAAAATCGGTCTGGTCGGCTATGCAAAAAGTCAGCTGGAGCAAAGCGATACTTCCGGTGGGTGATTTTTCAATGGTTTGGTAACAGCCTATTTTCTCATAACACTGCTTATGTGAATAGATGTCAGTTTGCATTCTAATATAATTAATTGCGGAACTAATATGGGTAAAAGATATCTGACATTACCTTTCATTGTGCGCATCTCTCTAGATCTCGTCAACGAAGCCTCGAAGAATCAAATTCTCCTTGCATTTATGACTGCTTTTGTCAAGGCGGAAATGGGAAGGTCAAACACCGTGCCCGAAGGCGATATTTCCTACCAGCGTGCAGTTCTTTTTCTCAGTGAACTGGAAATTCAATTGTCAAAGAAATTGGCCCAGATGTCACCGGCCTACGCTAGTATGATTCAGACCACTCTAGTCAAATGTCTGGCCCGTCCACCGGCAAATTGCTCGCCTGACGTCTATCGCTTAATCGGTAGGATTATGTTGCTCTGTATTCACCCACACTTCACGATTGTCTCATTTCGCCGGCTGTCGTTTTTTAAAAAAGCTGTTTAAATATTTTTTTTCGCTTCTTGTGCAAACCAGATTATCCACTATCCCTAATGTCTAAAACTTGTAAAGTACTTTGGCCTAATACTAACTCCCTTTACAGTTGATAAGTGTGATCATGCGGTGAAGGATTTTGGTAAGGCAATTTTTTCATTGAGGCGGAAATGTTTTCAGCCTTTTTTGAAAAAAGGTTTCGGTAATCATTTTGAACAAAGTTTGGAGGCACTGGGATGTCAGGTTAAGAGGTGCGCCGCTGCTTACTATAAATCAAAACAAGTTTATTACCAACGCAGTTCTATGTCCATCCAGGTCGTAGTGACATGGCGCGTCAGTTTGAAATCATGCAGAGCTCCAGCCTCCCGACTAGTAGAAGATGCAAACACCCCTCCAACATCCTATGCTCTTCGTCTTTGGGTTCTCGCCAGACCGATCGGACTGAAAACAGTTGCAGTAAGGGGTTAAATCCTGCTGAACGTTGGGGTAGTCTTGTGCATCCTCTCCTATCTACTCCAAGTGCAGATAACGCCCCTAATGGTTCCTACGTTTGCATGATGGTCTCCAGACATTTTCTGCTCACCACTCTAGAGAATAGTCCCTCATGTCAGGTCGCCTTTGAGGTTTGTCTCTTCACTTATTCAGGACGAAATCAATCACCGGTTCAGTCATTGCTTACGTTTGCTATTCTAGGATCTCCGTTTGCAGGAGGCTTACAAGATGCTGCAAACCAGTAGTCATATTTGGCTTCCGCGCAGTTGTAATGACGAGTCAACATTTGGACCGAAGTTGTTTCCTCAGCCCAACAGTGGCAGTGCCAATAGTAGCGAGGCTTCCTTTCTCTTAAGTATCGCCAAGGCTAGACTAGACATGCATCTGGCAGCAGCCTGTCTGCGCACCTCGGCTCAGCCCTTGGGTAAGGGTATGCTGGGGCTTGGCAGCCTGGTAGCTTCACCCCCACCTCTCCTGGCTGTGTACCCGCTGTGCCTCCGCGGCAGAGTCGTGGCTTCCTCCTCCTCTCTCTCTGCTCTCCCAATGCATCAGGACCTGGCGCGGGGCAGTCTGGTGGAGAGCAGGCGTCCAGCTGTTGATGCAGACAATGGTTTTGCTGCGTCCGACCACCCGGGCAATGCTACCGCCCTCGCAATCTTAGCAGCCGTCGTGGCTACTGGTTGTGCCGGCTCACTCAGGGTTAGTGTGTTAAGGAACGCCCTGTTTTAATTTCGTTTTTTTGTGTTTTATTCTCAGATGAAAGTGACCACGATAAATTTTATACGCTACGCTAGTATCTATTTTCCGGTCTGGGTAGCTTATTTTTCTTGCTATGTAGGGAAAGCTTCATTCGGCTTGAAATAACCATTACACAGTCTACTGCACGAGATAATTAATGACTTGTTTGTCTGATCACTTTGGGTCATACCCCTCAGGATTAGTGTTTCTTGGCACCTCATATAACTATTTCTTATTATTAGACCTGTATTCGATATTTTAAGATCATTTGCGATCCTTTATATAGAAGCTTCTGAATAGGATGAATCCCACTAGTAGCTAATTTGGTTTGCTTTACTTGGGTTATCCTGTCTTGTTTTCATGGATGATTTCCTCACCGTTACATCTATTTTTTGTAATTTTCATCATATGAATACAAATTGGCAGTTGTTTACAGAGCTAAGCTACTTATTTGCCTATTTGATTCCAGACTGCCTGCTCCTTATCGCGCCTTATGGGCCCAATTGACACAGGCACGCTCGCAACCAGTGGTGCGGAAGGTGGAGGAGGTGCAGTTACCCGCCAGCTAGTGACCACAGCTTCCAGCGCTGCTCTCTCTGCTGCCTCTGCTGTCTCCTCCAGCAACTTGCCCCACGCTCCTGCCGTGTTAGCCGCACAACACTGGCCGGAGTTTCATAATGGTGTGGCCGCCGGTCTCATGGTCTCACCCCATGCCTCAGTAAGTTACATCTTGTATTTATCTACAAAATTCATTACAAAAGCATCGATGAAATTGTCCGAGTCATTCATTCGTACGTCGTAGATTTTTTTTGAAGACGTCATGATGTATGGAATTTGAGGCATATAGGAAAACCGGGAAGGCCCGCTTCTACCTATTCTGGCCTCGAGACTGGAGTGGATGTCAAGTAATTGACAGTTTTAAAAGTTCTACCGTAAATTTTGCAGACTCGGTCAGCTACAGCGAAAGCCTTCCTTCTGTAACGCTTTTTGTTTAGTATCCACTCAACGACACCTCGGTTGTCCTTTTAGAACAGGTTTGCAAACGTGGTGTCAGAACGGTTTTTTTACAGTCAAGAGACGGTCATTATTAGCTCCATACCATCAGCGTTGCAGTCAAACCACGGGCCAATTCAGAATTTCGCGTACCCAAGTGCAAAAATGGTACAAGGATCAATCTTAAGCAGTACTTTAATGTGAAAACTGATTTTCTGCATTCTACACACCACTCCGTTTGTTCCCTGACTTATACGACCCTTTCGCTATTTACTCATAGCTAGTCTCTGACTTCACTGGCTATTATGTTTCTCTAGCAATACACGATTAAATCGAATTTTGGTACTCATGGACTTAGAGTTTCGAAGGTATTGTTTCTAATGCATGCATATGTGCATTTGATCGAAGTTAGAAATCACAGACAAGTGTATCATTCGCACGATAACTGCTCTCACGTCTATGGAGTTGTGTACACCAATCCACTTTATCATGGTTGAGTCGAAATGTATGCTTTTTATTAAACGCATCTGGTACGTTTTCTGAAGTCTTTTCTTGCTTCTCTGGACTTCTGAAAGCCTAGATATTTTAAAATCCCTTATTAATAGCGTCCTTTGTCACTTCTAAATGATAATCCTTCCGTGAGCAATAGTTGTCTTATATTTATATTGACAAATTAACATCCCTATGCAGATTGATACTACGTGGATTGTGCAGAACTGTAAGGCCATTGCATTTGGAGCCTCGACCTCCGCAGAGGTGCTCAACTCAACTCCGCCCTCTGCGTGTCCCTATTCGCCCACTCAGGCCGGCTTCCTCTTCGGTCTCGGCTTGAATGGCCATCTGAACAAACTCTCGCCTCACCACATTCGCGAATTTACCATTCAGGTGCATGACCTCAACAATGCTGCTGTCATACTGGGTATGTCTAAATCACTACCCCACTTATCGTGATTACTGAGCTAGTCTGCTTTGTCCACTCTTACATTCACGTGTGTGACTGCTCGTTTACTAATCAGGTCTGTGTGCTGGCAAACGCGGAAGCATGGATCAGGCTGTTCTACGATTGCTTGCTGTACACTATCGGCCTTTGCTCTTGCCGGAGCCGGTTCTGGTAGACATGAGTGTACCCTCGTTGTGTCAGGCTGCGGCTGCATTTGGTCTGGGTCTCCTCTTCCAGGGTTCTGCTCACCGACATATCGCCAGCATCCTACTTACAGAGCTGGGCAGACCTCTGGGCGGTTCGCAAACGGGCGCTGGTGGCAACGCGGTTGTTTCCAACGATCCTGCGACAGTTGGCGGAGAAGTTACAAACAACAACGATCCCTCTGCTTCTGACGTCAATGGCCCTAATGATCACAAGGTAGCAACTGCCGGCGGTGCAGGTGGCTTTGCTGGTGATAATCGCGAGCTCATATCTCTCTGCGCTGGCTTCGCTTTGGGCTTGGTCTTACTGCAGGTACGTTCTCCTCAATCTCACAATCATCTCGCCTTCATGACCAGTGACACCACAATTTTCGTTTGCTTACTTCACTTTAGCATGGCGATTCACCGTGTGGTCTATCAGATCTGGCTGTTGCAAACACGCTCTACGCCTACATGACGGGTGGACGCAGAGATTCAAGTTTCTATAACCTGGATGCCTGTTTTGAAGGCCATGATCAGACAGTCGATGCTCTCCGTGTAGAAATTCCCCGACCACTTGCTGGTTATCCGTTGGAGAAGTATCTTCAACCTCATTTACTAGCTGTCTTGGGGCGTTCCCGCATGCTAATGAAGAAGCCTTATTGTGCCACCTCCATTCTCGCAACTCCTAATTGTGTCTCCTCCATTCCTACGGAGGAGCTTGCTGATTTGGGTCTTCCGAATCACCTTGGGGCAACACATTCTGCTAACGCCATCTCAATTTCCGAATCTAATCGGATGCTAGCTTCCGTGGATCCCTTAGAATCTGTTATTCAAGATACCCTACGTCGAACCGCGGAAGGAAGAACGGTAGAAAATTCGCTCCCCACGCCCTCTGCAGCACTTCACGGGTCCTTTTCGACACGCTATCAGCGCGTAGCCCCAATCGGTGCAACTGTCCATTCGACTCAAAGCCAACAGATTAGGGAGCGCGATTCCTACAATAACGATGTTTCTGCTCCAGGCGCCATAATAGCTCTCGGTTTTGCCTATCTTGGCACCAGCAATGAAACGGTTTCGAGTTGGTTGCAGGCACCAAATACCTATCGTGAACTAGAGTTGGTGCGGCCTGATATGCTTGCTCTTCGTATCATTTCTTGGGGTCTGGTAAACTATAAAAGTGTAAAGGCCACTGTTGAGTGGATACAGGCTCGACTCCCAGCGTGCATTGTTAAGGTGTTAATGCCGGTGCCACTGAAGGAGGGTGTAGGTGCTGCAACGTCAGAGGAGATGAATGATCCCACATCTCCGTTGGTTATGTCCACCGAAACTGATATCGAAAATAGAGGACCACGACGTCGAGCACCACCCAGTGAAACGAGCAATTTGCGTGGAATCCCGACTCGAAGGCAACCACTTTCACCGAAGTTACCTATAATTCAACCCTGCAGTCCATTCACTCTACCAGAAGCTTCCAAGTCTCCAATAATAGACTACTCAACGATCAGGTAAGGTAGTATTTATCAGTTTAGTGTGTTTTAAAATTATAGTGAACTATTACGGTTGAGTTGCTTCCTCTTAGCCAAGCCTACCTAAATATTATCGTTGGTGCTTGCTTTGTGATCGGGCTAAAATACGCTGGAACCTGCGACTCGGAAGCAGCAGAGCTTTTGGTATGTCCTTCTTTATCGAAGTTGCCTTGACCATATTTCCAAGCTCATAGATACCTCAAAACTGCGTATCAACTTACTCCTTCAAAACAGATGGGTCTACTAGTCATATATACAGCATTGAATCCGTGATTTAAAATATTAACCTTATTGTAGTATGTTTGATTGTGAAATGCTGATTGCATGTATCATTTTCGTTGTTATTAGCATAAGGTGACTGTTAGCATTCTCACCGGCGACTGGTGGCCACCGAACCGAGCCACTTTCACTGAAACGACGACGATGACATCTTCCCCTTCGAGCACACTGTCAAATTCTTTCATCACAAATATACCGCCACGGCTGTACGATCTACCTCCCATGGAGCACTCGGTGCGATATGCCGCTGCAACCTGTCTTACCGCCCTTGCAATGGTGTTGGCGGGCTCGGGAAGTTTGACTGTCCTACGAATGGTGCGCAAACTGCGAGCTATTCGCTTCTTTGGTCGCTGTCCTAAGACAGTTACGATCTCCTCAGCCGTGTCACCAAGCTGGCCTTCACCGGCGGAGACGGCCAGGCTCTTCCAGGTGGCTGCCGCTGTCGCACAGACCACGCCCAGCATCCAGGTGGGGCCTAACAGCAATCCTGCTAATCAACCCGTTTCGACAGCTGCTCTTCTTGGCTCTGTGTTGGCCCCAGACTTTGGTCTACAGATGATTTATGGCAGTGTTGTCGGCCTACTCTTTTTGGGTGGAGGAAGGCAAGTTGACCAATGTTCTGCTTCTTCTCAAGATTGGAGCACATCATTTCGTTGCTCCAGAAGAATTGATTTGGACTGTCACGTGCCTTCATTTTAATAATTAGGTTTAGGAGCTTATGCAAATTTTTGATGTGATACCACAGTAGTCCGTATTGGCCAAACTGAAGAAAACTTAGGAAATAGAAAAATTATAGATAAATGAATACTGGGTCACATACAACGTTTAGTAGTTGAATTCACCACTCGATTCATCCAGATAAATGAATAGTGATTCGTGCCTACGATTTTTGCACCATGAATTTTTTAAATTTGCGTTATGAGCTTGGTGCTTCACCTTAAAATAATAATGAGATAATACCATAAAGTGGAAGGAAAAGTCAATTAGAACGCCCAATGAATGGATTTGCGTTTGATTCTAATTTGTTTAATGAAAGATAAACTCATTGAGACATATGCTGTATAATTGTGAATTACGGGTTTTATGGCTGTTTTGAGTTCCCGATCCTACTATTTAGAGTAGTAAGTAGTGCCTTTTGTGCGTCCTACTGTTCCAAGCGTTAAGTTGATTTTGTTAGTCATATGATCTTTCAGGCGTTTTGGCTTTCAACATTTGCACACTTAATAGGCTGTATTAGTGTTGCTAAACTATTTTCTCATTTAACCAGTCAGTAAACCTGATCTAAGTCTCTGAAAATCAGAAATGAAGGTATTTGAAATTAACGATTAAATGAAGAGGAAGCAAAATGCCTCTAATGGTTGGCATGCATCGTGGCCTGCCTTGCGTGTCAAGAGTTGGTGGATTTGGTGGACTAAGTTCAATTCAGCGTGTCTGAACCTGACCTGACTTTCAAAATTGTGGATATGCAAGGTGGTGGACCAATAACTCACTCTTTCTTCCGCACCTGTAGTGATATGAATGTGTTCAGGGTGTATTTTCGGACTAGTAAGTGCAAAGTTGCAATTGCCTCAGGCATTGGGTTCGAGAGGCAATGTCTGTGGCATTTTTGCATGACCATCCTCTGTTTTTCCTACCCATCTGTGAGGTGTTGCATTGCCATTACAGTTTACATATGTATATTCAGGTTTGTGGGGCAGTTTTGTAGAGATTGTGATTAGATGCGGAAAAAAATCCCATTATTTTCAAAATAAGCCATTTTGTCATGGATCCAATTTGGTGGCGCTGATAATTCATTTCAAAGTATCAACTAAGGTGTAGGGTGAGGCAGGGATGTAATTAATAGCCATATAGCCACATAGTGCACTATTTGATGGTTTGAAGCCTGAATCTAGTGCTGAGAATAATGGGCTGCAAAGGATACAAGTAGATGGAGAGAAAGCTTGTATGTCGTCCAAATTAATCGGTGGGGGGTCAATTGGCATGCAAGCAACTGCTTCATCACATGCCGCACGACCATTTTTTTTCCCGTAGGGGAGGTGGATACTGAAATTTAACCAACAGGATTTGTCGGACGTCTAACAGATTTCTCACTTTATGCCCTCTCAGAGAGTATTTGTTTATCAGAATGCTTTAACCAGAAAACGCCCAAATTTCATCACATCTTTTTCGTTACCAGCCTGAACAAAAAGTCATTTCCGAAGGTTTGGTCCACGTTTCTTTTTTTTCCTGAATTTTGTTTGAGGTATAAGGTACATAATCTAATAAACGTTTGACAGTTCGTTTTTTGAGTCCAAATTTCGTTATTGCTAATATTAGGGAAGTCGATGTGCAGATTTTCATCTTGGCTGGCTGCGTGACTCGTACAACTACATTGTTATAAACGCTTGTGAGATTGTAGCGCCACAGTCCCTCTTGGAGACGTTTCAAGACGTGTAAGTCTGGCTGGAATTTTATCATAGCTGTCTAGAAGGCTTGGTGGACCTTTAGCAGGAATGATGCGCGAAGTGTCATGCCGCCGACATGACGACCGAAATTGCGCAGGCTAAGGGGCACTTGTAGTTTGGTTCACAATTCAAACGTCTATTGTTTCCTTGTGGTGCTCCATAAACGATATTCTCTGAAGGTGTTTTGTCGTTGTTAGATTGTTTTTTTCTAATCACCTTCGAATTGTTACATATTTCAATACTGCATTGCACTTTGTTGGTTGGAATAATTTTTGTACGGATAATTTAGCCAAAAATTTTTAAAGCATCACCAATTTCTTATTGTTTTAGGTTGACCCTCTCTAACTCTCCAGAGGCGGCGGCTTTATTAACAATCGCATTTTTCCCACGTTATCCCATTTATGCAGGCGACAACTGGTAAGATTATCAGCTCTGCGTCTGAAAAATCCTCCCCCTCCAAGTTCTGTTTGCAAATCAGAATTAACGTATTTATGGTGTGATAGTTCTACTCTTTCACCATAAAATGTGTTCTTTCATTTAATTGCTTGTCAACTTATTACTAAAATGTTGTTTTAGCCCTTTAGCTCGTATGTGAAGTGACTGTTTTTGCAGGAAGCAAGGTCTATACTTTGGCATATAATTACTGTGTTTTCAAGTTGGAGCCATCCGGAAGAGTTTAAAAGTGTCGTTTATTCAAGTCTTGATGGAAGCAGCGTCTGTAGTTTACCAATTCGAATGTGGCTTTCTTAGGGTTGGTACTTAATCTATGACCCTTAGAATCTTACCTATAACTGTGGGCGTTTATTTTCGTTTGTGACATTTAGGTATCATTTGCAATGTTTGCGACACCTCTATGTACTCGCCACCGAACCCAGACGCCTGTGTGGAGTAAATGTTTCAACGAATCAGGTCGAGCCAGTATCCTTGAAGTATTGGTACAAAGTTAGTCCTGTCTCCCTTTACTATAACCCCTAAAACACATCATTCTTCTGCAGATATCCTTTTTACTGCGTATTTGTTTTTGAAACGATGAGGTTTATTGCGGGTTCCACGATTTTTAAACGTTAAAAGGAAGCAGCTTTATTCAATTCCAACCTTACTACTATCCCAACTTGATAATATGTCTGGATGTCAAACCCGAATGGCGCATATACGAAATGACGTTATTTCCTAGTTCTGGCATTTTATTTATTACCTCATAATGGTGTCAGTAGAAGCCTTTGGGTAGTGAATTGATGACACTTGTCATTTGTGGTCTTTTTTCTCCTTCATTTACCATGCTATGAAACCAGATCATCGTTAGAACAATTATTATTATTATTAGGATCCAGTTTGTTCTCGTGAGCTTTTTGTCGATTTTCTTTTCAGGATAAACCTGGATGTTGTATTTCCAACCGAACAGCCGTTTTCACCTCTGACTTCTGGGAGCGTGGATCCAGTGTAAGCTGCAATTCTCCATCAAACTTTTTTACAGTATTTCGGATTTTGCATTTGTTGGCTAGAATTTGTTTATAAAGTGGTGCGTTTCAACTGTTTTTTTTGACCTCATATTATGGGACTTTCTTTTGAAATTCCAGATTCAGCTCTCTTGTGGCAAAGCATCTACCACTTTTGAACGTGGAACTGCTGAATGGAAATTGCTGAAGTTCGTTATCTAACACCAATTGATAGCAAACCTTGACCTGTGCAGGCTTTACAAATTTGGTCTTTTATTGCCAATTAGAAAGTCATTGGACGAGGCTGGATTCTTTTTCGTCACCAAAGCACCTTTTCCCGATCCACATGCACACTTTGAAGGAGTCGTAAGTTACGCTACATTTATGGTTGGCCATTTTGCGACTTTAATAGTCCCAAAGTTATTGTGAAACTTTTTTTCCCTGCCTAGATCAAAACATGTCTAACCAATTGGACTCAGCCGATGTGTATGTGGCAACTGCGGCTAATAGCCACTTTCCTTGCTTCTGAGTGCCAAACTCAAATAATCGGTAACAAGTGGCCGGATAAAATATTCCGGTCTTCTGGCGTTCTTGCTCAGTCTCTTGCAATGCAATTAATGGACCAATTTCTTCTCCACGCTGGAGGTAGGATTTGGCACCTTGGTCTACATTTAACAGGGGAATGCTGTAGCATTTTTTGACACCAGCTGGTTCAGTTTTCCAGACAAGTAGAGGTGAAGGTTATGTTGTTCGGGTTATTGTCTTTGTGTAACTTAGTTATAATTTAAGAAAAGCATTCTCAAAATCATGTTGTGGGTATCTGTTAGCACACTTTCAATAATCGTTTATTGGAATGTGCATACTTAGCACAGTGCCTTTATGTAGTTTGCGTGTCTTTTCTTCCGCGTTTTAATCTCTTCTGTACCCGTCTTTGGGTTTATATTTAAAGAAATTGGTGAACATCTACATCAAAGGTCTTCGGGTATATTTCCATTCGAAGCGATCGTAGATGTGACTTGTTACTTCCTTTTATACATTATGAGTTTTGGCAGGAACCATTGTATTTGGAAGGAGTGTGTTTTGCATTATTTCCTGTGGAACATCTCCTCTGGTAGTAGCTTTTGTTTCGTGTATTTACTCCAACCTCATTTTATCACTCTAGATTTAATTCCTTGTGTGTGCTACTTCTTCAGTATTTTCTTTCTTATTTTAAAGATATTCAGAGAGGTCTTCATGTCTACTTCTTTGGAGGTGCTTCAGAGAAACGGTCCTTACCCTCCGATGTTCGAAGGAAAACTATCAGCTTCCGTATCTGGTTCTCCCTTCTTCCATCCAGCCAACTTAGAACACTTTTGCCTATTCGTAAGTTCATGGATGTTGTTCTGGCCTTGCGGATTTTTCAATTTGTGAATATACAGCCTGACTTGCATAATTGCCATCAATACATCAAACTGTCGAATACGTAGTCGGCTATTTCCACCTAATTATTACTCTCTAGCCAACGGAGATCAGGCGGTATCTCTTACTGAATTTTTGGTATCAATCAGACCAGTTAAAGGTGTGATCGACCCACAGACTGTCTACTGGTTGTACAAATTTTTGTATACCACATTCTAATATTTGTTAGTTGTCAAATAAATCCTCTTTGCGCCAAGCACATTGTTTTCTTTAAGTTGGTCTCCCGTAGTGCATTATGCAGCTGCGGTAGACCTTATTTATCAACTTTTGACCTAAGTATACTATAGTTTTGCTACTAATATTTTCTTTTTCATACACGTTTTGTGTGTACAAAGGATGAGGAATTCCTATTAAAGGTCAGTATCCATATATTTGTGATTGCTTTTTTTCATTTGGATGTCATTCACTAACTTGAGATAAGCCGTCGCCTCCGTGTGTAGCTGAAATTCGTGTTGATGCATCTTTTCGGTGGCCTTCTGTGAAATTGATCTGTATAAGGCATCATCGGCAAGGAGTCTCTCCAAGCAGCCCTTACATTCCTTAAGGAAAATAAGGTGTTATGCAAGGAGGTAGAGGCTCTGCGAGATGAATTACCACTTCCAATTCTGAATGGTGGTGTATGTTTAAGTAGAGTCCAGCAAATGATTGATGAAACTCACGTAAGGTGAATCAAAAATCAGTCCTGTCTCACCGTGGTCGATGAGGTCCTTGTTGGCAGAAATGTTGCGAGCTACTACTGGACATCCAAGCGTCATGGCCTAAGTTAAGGAAGATAACATTCAAGTCTATTCTCACCTCCATGATACTCAGAGGTTGACCCTCACTCAGGGAAGAGTTGATCAGGCATATAGCAGCGGTCATCAAGGCGTGCACCTGTGGTTGTGGAATTGACGCCATCCAGTGAATGGACTCGTGTCTAGGAGCATGTTTTGTGGAACATAAATAGTGCTTATAGTTTATTGGCCTCAAAGATGAGGAGATTTGGAAAAACGTTTTTATAAAAGGCGTAGAGTGTACTTAGAATGTGCCTGATCCTGTCTTAATCGTGTCGAGGCCGTTTTCCGATTTTTACAACATTTTCACCCATTATATTATAAGCTCTGTGCACAAAGACTTACTTGTCGACCTCCGATAGGAAAGACTGAATTTCATCACAATCTTCTTCCTAAAAGGGATGACTTATGATTAAAGGTAATTTACTAACAACTGAGCCGACATATAGGAGTTGAAGGTGGCGCGTCGACCTATCTCGTGCGAGTTCTGAATTGGATAGGTGGTAAGCACTTGCGTTGGTTCATGCCTCCTCTCAAGCCCCACATTTTATGTTTACGACTTACCAAGAAATGGCTGGAGAATGTATTTTGGATCTTTTATGGGTCTCAGTCGGCCCACGAAGAGGAAAAAGCTGTCCAATTTAGTGTGGAGTTGAGATTCTATCATGGAAATCATATTTCGATTGTCTACTGCCTCGGGTCTGTTGACGAGGACAGCTGAAATACAGGATGGTATAGAAATTTTCCATGCATAAATCACAAATATTAATGTTTAAATAATTTTGTTTAAAATATGTTGACTAGAAAAACACTACTGTGTAATGAGCTTAAATGTGTGTAGCTTGTCTGCATAAGTTCTACTTCTTCTCCTTGTTAAATTATCCCAGAAACTTTTCCAGTTGAGTAGTTGGTTCTACTCACAGATGTACTTTGTTATCCAGCTGCAATGACCTCTCTTGTTTATTTTGTTTATCAATGTTGAACTTGGGTCAATTCCACTCAAATAAATTTTGCGGTTCTACTATCACCGGTTACTCGGTTCATGCATTTGACTAGCATTATCGCCCTCTTTTATAAAATAATCTTTTTTTTGAGAAGCGGTCAGCTCAGTCGATAAAAAGTATGCATTTATCATAAATAAGAAGAAATGAGCGCCATTTAGGAACTCCTAGCCTAGCAAGCACAATGGTAGCTTAAATGGAACTGTTCTTCACTTACATTGTGGAATAGTTCGGAGAATGCCTTGATAATTGGGCTGAAAATGGGCGCACAGTAAGTAGCTTTATTTTTCTCATCTATCGTTTGGGTTGAAATATGGTAGAAATTTGATTAGAAAAAGTTGGATAGAAACAGCCATAAGTTGAGGGTTGCCATTGCCACAGAGGGCAGAAAGACTACCACTTTTGATAGCAAAGGCTTTTAGGATATGTCCTCTATCATTCAAATTCCTGATAGTCACTTTCAGCGAAGAGATAGAAAAGTGCCGACGTCTGGAGATGGGGTGGGTATTACAAGCGCCGCTCTCTGCATCGCTTACTTATCTACCACAAGTTTGGCGTGTGCTATGAAGGCTACCGCCTGACTTACCCAAAATTGTAAGAAGCGACTCCTCAAGGACTCACAAAAAGTTACAACAGCGCTAAACACAATGTAGAGGTATTAAGGGAGCACATTTGTCCAAAAAAGTGCAAAGTTGTAGTCTTGGGGACAGCCTTACCTACTCCTGCTGATAGCTTCTGACATCCGTCTCAATTTTTGTGGAGACTTGACATCCTCATTGACATCTGTGCCTCCGCAAATAAATATTAATTTTGTATTCTTTGACACGTCTGCAAATATACATACCGTGATATAATTTGCTTCTTGATACAAATACGGTTTTAAATGGGGACAGTTTACGGAATTACTCAGTAAGTTTTAGTTAAGTTCACTTTATAATGCAAATGGACCTATTTTTTGAGTCACCATGACGAAATACAATTTAAAGGTAATTAAAAGTAAAGACAACACGCACGTGAGGAAAGAAAGGAAGTTTGATAGATATGCAGTCCCATCATGACTGTTGAGCAGGATGTTGAATCCTCAACAATTGGGATTGCATTTAAATCCATTCGTTGTACATCAACATTTTTCTCTACCTCCTTGATACCTCGTCTAGTGAAGGTAATTATGCAAAGAAAAACTCGTGTCTACTCAATTCGTCGGACTGTTGTCAAATTTCCGCATGCGAAGGTAGACTTTGAAACCAAGTACAATCGAGATTTCCGTGTTTGTGACTTATTCTTTGTTTGTGGTGTGGGATTATGCAAGGCAGACATAATTGACAAGTGTTATCGTCAGACTACTTTAAATTCTGGCAAAAATTAGCCAGTGGTAGATCAGCGACCAAGTGACAACCGATCATAATTAAGAGGGGGCTCCACCAATCAGCGCTTAGAACGGCAAAACAACTTGCAATCCGCTACTTCAGTGGGTAGTGGGACACGTTTTTTGGTGAAATGGTTAAGTACGGTTGCATGTAGGATAATACAATCAACACGTTTTGGAAATTATGTTTGTTAAATAACTAGTGAAGCGTAGTGGGACCTCATGGGTTATCGCTCGAGACAATTTTGCATTTATTGACAAATTTTATTTCCTACCTTATTTGTTGAATAAAATAAGTAATAATTACTGTTGTAGCTGAGTTGCGAAGAGCGTCTACGGCACAAATATCAATGGAGTGGAAAATTGGCAAATAAGTGAGAGCATATTCCATCCGTATTTAGCCGAATAAAACCATTTCCTATTGGATAAATGCAAATTCTAGTTAGTGAGGAGGTGATCAGAAATGTATCATTTAAACCATACGGCACAGTAAGTCCAAACTTCATATTCTCATGTCTTGAGCGAAAAACCCCATGATTTCAGAATGTGACTTTTAAGACGTGATTTATAAAACGAAACTCGGGGCTTTGTCTGAGTGGCCTTGTTTCTCAAAGGCTGTTACGACAGACTGCATAACTTTCAGAAATTAAATATCATTTTTGTAACAACGCTTCAGTGTCTGGCACCTACAGCACAAATCGGTTTTTGTGATTCCAAGCAAGTACTTGGTTTACCATAACCATCAAGTTGAATTCAGAGGTTTATGTCTACAATGCGATCACTGTATATTTGTCCAAATTTGGTAAAGTCATTACGGTTAAGCATTAGTAGAAATAATTAGTTGGTTTGTATATAATACCTGTGGGAAAGTAGTCCCACTTTATGCGAACAATGAAAAAGTTAGCATTGGCGGTGACTCTAAATTAGGATACGAATGTGCATGACAAACACACCCAATTCTCCGTATTGCTTGAAGTATAGTCCTTTGATCCTGCTCGTGATTTGACGGATTATTACGTCTACGGCGGCAAAATTATGGCCTTGATTGTCTGAAACCAAATTTCAAAAGAGATTCTCAATTGCCACTTCCCAAAGGTCCTTGGGATGTGCTTCACACTTACTGTGACTCGTTTCTCTGTAATTCGAAAGTGGTTTTCTTATTCGTTACCGATGCACTGTGATTAGAGCAATAATGTACGCTACTGTTGTATCAGTTAAACACAGCATAACGCCCTTTTATTGGCGACTTTGTGACTATCTGACTGCGTAATTATGCGCATGATCAACACAGAAATTTGCATAACCCAACCAAGCAGAGATAGTTCGATAGACTACTTATTTATGTGTATGTCATTAAAATACCCTAAGTGGCAAGGGACTTGTACAATTTAAAAGCGTTTTAGATTAATTATTTAAGTATCTTAACCTATCACTTCATGATAAGGAATTGTTACGTAATAGGGGATTATGGGAGTACCGGTGTAATGCTTTGTTTGCTTAACTCTGTTTTGGTGACGGGGTCACTTGGTGTCTCCGTCATGACGCCTTCCCCCGGCGGGTGAACTCCCAGCTCATACCATTAGCCCAAAGCCCTTCTGCACGTCGACAATACCTGTCCTGCCCTAGTACTCTGTCGTCTCTTGTCTTAAGGGAAGTCTCGGGGCGCTACAATCTGGAATGCTAGGTAGTTGAGGTTATATTAAAATCTGGTTATCTCGTAAGTTGATGCTACTAGAATTGGGAATTCATGAGGTCTTTAAAAAGCACAATATTTGTTCTCGCAAACTCGCTAACTAATACGCCTGAAAGGGGCCATTGATCTGCTTGCAGCCAAACAACTCGCAATCTAATTCGAATGTGGTTTAAATATGTTATCGGGGAGACATGCACCCTCGTCTGTAGGCCAATAATTATGTGCCATTCTTAGACTGCTAAAGCTAAAATAAGCAGTGACTTGAATTATTTGCAATTATAATAAATTTGTGACTTTCATGAATGCAATTTACTTGGCCCACTTCAACTGGATTATGATTACATATATTTATGCCAAAATCTTGTTCTCCTGTTACCTATTATCGATTGCCCGACTTTGCAGTCGATGGGCGCATACCGATTTGGCACCATCAGTCTCATCCGATTCTGCTTTGAGTTGTGTTTTCCCGTTACCTACTATCGAATGGGTACTTTTGAGATCGATAAGCCCACATCCGTTTGGCATCATCGGTCTCTAATTTCTACTTGAACTTCCTCCCCCCCCCCCCTTTGCTGCCTATTATCGATTGCCTTATTACGCGATCGGTTGTAGCACATTGGTTAGGCTTCATCATTCTCATCTAATTTCAAGGGTTCCATTTGCAGCCGAGACTAAGTTCTGGGAAGAGTAGGAGACTCATCGAATTTTTGCAGGGGTTTTGTTCACCTGCTGCCAGTTATCGATTGCACCCGATTGCGATTGATAGGTGCCTTATCAGTTTCATCAAATTTTGACGATTCCATTTGCAAAGCTAAAAACACTAACGCAAAGTCTTTTGAGTAAAATTGGTTGTGCCACATTAAAAAAGGGGCTATAAGTACACTTTTGCCTTCCCCAAAATACGCAGAGAATTAGTTGATATCGGGAAATACTGCAGTAGGTTCGAAATTTATTGCATCCGTCGTTGTCTTCATTCCCTTAGAATGGGTAGAATGATTAGAGGGTGGTGTTATAGGCGGTACCAGAGTACATTTCCACGCCCACTGGCCGCCGCCTCTGGCCTGGAAGGCGTATTTAAACAAACATGGATTACAGTACGCCTTTACATTACTGGATTATCATTTCTGACCAAAATTTACACTGTTCTCTCAAATTCTTGTAACAAAATCCCCTTTTGACCAACGACACCTTCAGAATATAGAGAAGCACAGAAGGACAGGTTACAAAATAACCCAGATGCGCATTGTGGCTGAGGAAGGCAAATATGGTGGATCGATAAACTTAAGGTTTTGTAGTCATTATTAACATTAAATTGTGCCAAATAAACAATTAATCTGTTGCAGCGAGAAGCTATTATCTTTGCACTTAGTATTCATACAGTGTAAATCGAACTCATGATTATGAACTAAGTTTTATAATTGCAACAGCATTTTGAATTGATAAGGTATTGTGATCTCAATTTAGTACTTCTAGAAAAATTGCTATTTATGCCTCCGATTTATGACCCGGATTGTTGATTATTTTGAACATGGGGTTGTTCTTTTGGCGGATTTTTCTTGTTATCTAACTTGTGCCATACAAAATGTGTCCCCTCGAAGAGGTCACACGGGTTCGTCAGCAATTTCCACAAAATTTAAAATCTCATATTTGTTCAAGGCAATTCTGAAGGATTTATGGTTTTTAACAGCCGAATTTCAAACTTGGCGCAGATTGTAAGTCTGTAGAATGGCTATATAACTTTAGCAAAAATAAACTTATACATATGTATCGGTCCTCTCAAACTTATTACCTTACAATCACCACTGAGGTAATAAACTCACATAATTCCGAAATGGGCTTTCATGTTCACTCACTTAAACAATGCACTTGAGGTCGGTTTAGGCGGTGTCACTTCCTTCCTCCGTGAACGGTTTCCCCGATATAGTTGGTTGTTTAAGTAGTAAATTGAGCATGGAATCCCCTGGGTGATATTTATGCGTGTGCTAGATAATATAAATCCAAAAATTTCCTCCCAAAGGCATTGCACACTTTAAACACACCCTTTCAAGTGCTCAGTGTACCTCTCTACGCATCACTCTAAGGTGCATGACCTTGTTGCTATCTTAGCATCCTTAAGGTGATGAGCACACAAGCAGCACCCGAGTGCAAGCTTTGTATCGGAATTGCTTTGTTTGGAATGCTGGCCTAAGAAGTGTTGCAAATTAAAAATGCATCATACATTATGCAAACAATCGGAAACAAATACTTTGGTTTGCATTTCTGCCACTGCCAGCCACTGTTTAAGTAGGTAACAGTCACATTATGAGATGCCAAGTTTTAATGATAGATGCATGGATGAATACATACAGAATGGATCGATGGGTGGATATGGGATGGATGGATAAATTGTCGATCGCTCAGGCAAACTGTTTAATTGTCATTTGGAGGGGTTAATAAATGTGCGGATTTATTGTTAGAAAACAATTGAGTAGTTTGACGCATTGAGAGCTAATTTGACATTAGTTAAATGGCTCCAAAACGGCTGAAAGAGCAATAGACGGAAGGCCCACCAGTAATATCCACTCTGGAGTCTCAACAATCGCCTCACGTGAAAATGCACGCTATGTGTCAGTGAGTCAGTGCACAAGGTGCATTTTTACTAAGGAAAATAATTTTTACTTTATTATTAAGCCAAGTGAAAGAATATTTTGCATAAAAATTAACCAAAATACACTGACAAGTTTCGATGTGCGCTTCCGTTTGACCTCTATTGTGACCATTACTTCCAAAGGAATTTCGATATTCTCAGAAGCTGCCGAAGTGGAAGAGTTGGAAGTGGAACCCCTATCCAGATTGAAATATAATTGCCTATTGTGCATCTACCCATAAAAATGTATATTTTGCTTACTGTTTCGAATAAAAAAATTCTGTTTCCCTGCAAGATCTTACGCTTTTAAGTCAATTAATCTATGGAATTATTTCCCAGCTCTGCCAGGAAATCCATGACTGGCAAGCCTCCTGCAAGGCGTGACCTACTCTCTCTTACATCCATGTGACCCTCAAACACGAGGCCTACAGGTGTTAAGCATTTGACACTCGGAGAGCGTGCGCGCGAGAGTGAGGGCTAATGTAACAAACAGGGAATGGTATTTACACAGATGTAAATTAGAGAGCATGGCACTGGATCCTCACCACTCACTCACTCATTCACTCTCACACAGGCACGCACATTGGTTGAATGATAGAGGTTGCCAAGACAGAAGCCGTGAAAGTAGCAGCATCAACGCCGCGCATGCACACTTTACCGCACCTCACAGCTCGCCTCTCTCTCGCTCCATTTTCACACGCACGGAGGTACTGGCACAGGCAAGCACACACACAGACACACAACTGCACCTATCTCTGCCTCTTGAAATACCAACGACTGCCGCACCTTTGCTCTCGGATAACACATTTCGTAGTTCTACGCCGTGATCTCACCCTCCGTGTTTGAAAAGGCACAGATGTCAATCCACAGCAGTGCTACTTCTTTACCCAGGTAACAAGTTCACCACCTTTTTCTCCAACTTTAAGGATTCACTTTTGCCTTAGGCGAGATTTTAGCCCCCCACGATGTTGTATTAAATTTATCATGTCAAGATGCTCTTTAATAGGTAATAAAGTTAGGTACTTAAATTCGTTTCACTAATCACATTTTGTCGTTAAAAAATTTACTTGTGACTGAACAACACAGGAAAGCGTTTTACATATCCATTGACAATGCCAACTTTCTCTGGCACCTCAAATTGCTTTTTGATCCAAATTTCATTAGCGTTTTTTAGTATAAAGTAGATCAGAACTGACCACACATGGATGATGTCTTATGTAGCGCCCCGAGTCATCCTTAAAGTCGTCAAGTCACAGTAGCATGGCAGATACACAGGATTGACGCATAGAAGGACTGAGAGGCTACTAGCAAGGCCTGGATGCCATACCGCCAAGCGAAAGGGCAATTTGTGGAGACTTGAGTTCCCGCGCAATCAGACGCTGAGCTAAACAAACTCCCGAAGCATTATGCAGACGACCGTTTTTAAATTTCAGATGTAAAATCTTATCTCACATGCTAGTAATAATTTACAGGTTTATGATAAAAAGAAGTGGACTGAGCTACCTCGATGCAATTATAGGTAATTTAAATGATTTATTTATGGAAATAGTTTTTGCGTGGAGCATAATCAGGATTCATTTCAATGATCAAATAATACGGACTAGTGCATCCCATCCCGGTACACGCACCAATACATCTCTTTCGCATTAATATTTAATGATTCCACCCCATAGACACTTGAGTTAATTCTTTGGTTGACACGGCGTAGATTCCCTTTTTCAAACTTCTCACTCAGAAGCGCAGCGGTACCTCGAGCCGCAAGCCATGATCATCGTGGTGGTGGCACTGGAGGTAATGTCTGCGGGAGAATTTACTGGCAACACGAAGTGGAACACCTGAGCACCCTAGTCACTCCTGCTAGCCGGCCGCCGCCCGACCCGGAATCCAGTCTCAAGCGTCTACATCAGCTAGCTGATCAAAAGCAATTGACCATCACACCCGTAAATCTCCTGCTTCGAGAACAAAAAGCTAAAAGGGAGTTGCTGGTGACTAACATCGAGAATGGGGTGAGTATATGAATGCAAAATTCGTTGAAATAAGATTGATTGAGAAAAATGGTAATATTTTATCAAGTATCGAAACACTGAAGGTAGAATTAAGCCAAAAAGGCGAGAAACGGGGAATTTTTTAGAGGACCTGGACATTTTGATAAGGGGAATCTGATGGACTCCCGACAAATCCTGTTGATTGAATTTCATTATCAACCTCCCCTGCGAATGGTGCGAAAAGGACTGGAAATAGGCCGTGCAGTATGTGATGAAGCGGTTGCTTGCATCTTATGTGAATTCCTCCTAATTCATAACGTCCCTCGTAGTACATTACTCTCAGGATTAAGTCATGCTTTGAACCTTCGAATACCGCACTATGTGGCCTGTATAGTTGTTAATTACATCCCTGTCTAAAGTTGCCTCACCTTACCCTACGCCTCTGTCGACACTTCGAACTGAACTACTCCATAGAATATGTCGAAATTTACACACAGACTAGAACATACATGTCTTGAAATGGCAACGCAATACCCTACAGAAAGATAGGAGAAGCAGAGGTTGGTAAATTTGAAATATCGCAGATGCCGTCTAAGGCAATCTCAATTCCGTACTTACCGATCCAAAAACACTTTGAACACATGTATATCATCGCACATGTAGAAGGAAGAAGTGTTAACGATTCACCTTGCATATTCGTAACTTCAAAGGTACAAATCCAAATACACTGAGATGAAATTAATCCAAGCATATCCACCGACTCTCGACACGCGAGGCAGTGCTTCTTAAACGTTGAATATATTATTCTGAATTTTCATTAACTCATTTTAGGTGCTTTGGCTGGCTAAGTGAGGAATTCGTTTAGCAACACTAGCACCGTGCACTAAGTGCGCAAAATGCTGAAAAACGAAATCCCTGAAAGAACAGTTGAGCAACAAAACCAGCGTAATACTTGGAATCCTAGTACGCGCAGCAGATACTACTTATCAACCCAAATAGTAGGGTCAGGAATTGGCAACTCGTATTCCAACATGCCATAATCATGTCTTAAGTTACCTATCTTCATGGCACAATCTAAGTCAGATATTTATTTACCCTCTGTGTTACATAATTCTATGTTCTATAATTTTGTGGGTTAATTGGTGGAAGACAGGGGAGCTAAATCTTGTAAAGAATTTGGTACTTCCCGACCGAACTTAATTGCAATTTATTACGTCATCTTGTTGGGCATGGTTTGGTTTGATGCAACAAGTAGGGTAAAAAAGATGCATAATTCATATTATGGCTTTGCGTAGAGACTTGTCATGCCTGTTCTAGCGCAATTGATAATGTCGCTATACTCTATCTCTTAGCACTTTTCCAAAGAAAGTGCCACATTGTGCGTCGTTAGCTCTAGGTATTGCCTTATTAAGGTGTCCCAAAAGCTTTTGTGATAGGCAAAATTAGTGGTTTGTTAATGATTGTTTGTTTTCATGCGACCTAAATTTGATGTATCTTAGGCCTGAGAAATAGTTAATTATATGACTACGCACTGAACGCAATTCTTGTATTTTTGTTGGCATAGAGCCCAATGCATTTCAATGTCTTGAGACAAGTTAGATTATATTCGCCCTTAGAAGGGGTGCTGCCGATAGTACATAGGATGAATTACTGGTGCCATTTCTCACCTGATAAATCCTATCAAACCATCCAAAGTACTGTCAGGTCGGTATCTTAAGGACCATTATTCTTTCCCCATGGACAATATAATCCCTGTAACATCATGATGACAAAAGTGCAGCACCAACTTTATGGGCGATCAAATCTAGTTTTGCAGGTGAAGTTTGGTCTATTAGGGGTCAAAAGAGATGGGTATGGAACCAGTGCTTTATTAACATTTTTATCACCCTTTTATCCACCTTATTAAAATTAACTCATAGCTTTTTGTCGTACAAATAAATTTAGTGTCGGACAGATGTGGTGTCGCTTTAATGATTAGGAGTAATGAAATCAAATCCGCCACCTCAAATATTAGAGTCTGTAATAAGGAAAGTGGTTTCGAATTTTAAGGCTTTTATGGTTCCTTGACTTTCTTCCGAGTAGGACATATGTGAGTGCATTCCACTGGAGGACATTATAACACCCATCTACAAGGAGTCCAACGACCAGACAGATGCTTTTAACAACCTTCTCATGTTCAACGTGAATGCTTCTATACATTCCAAGAGCGGTCCTCCACAACACGAGATGCACATCTTTCAGGTATTTCAGTTGAGTCATCAGCGGAGAGGAAGTTTAATTCTATTTGTGCAAAAAAAGCATTCACGGAAAATTCACACTTAGAGACGCTACATATTGAGCGTGCCAGATAAAGCATACCTGATTTGCATTCAGCAGCTCCTTCGATAGACAAACATTGCTTTTAATTGCGCTCGAAAATAGATCTTTAGAACTCAGATAGGCTGCCTTAAAGTAGACAACATAAGTAACATACAGCTAACAAGGTTTCATTAGATTTGTGGTGGTTGACTTACATTAGATAAAGGTGTGAATTACCGGTGACAATTTGAGCAGTGAATGCATTCCCTCCTCTTCATTTCCAGTGTATCAGTACTTCGGCGCACGACATTGTTTGTGCCTTAGTGGACGCTCAAGAACAGGAACTCGTGAATTCTCATCTGGATCCGTATGCAGAGTAAGCTCAACTGATTATAAAAGCATTAATTGAGCGGGAAATCTTAAAATACCTCAACATGCATTAGAATGTGCTGAAACCACTTTTATAAGTTAAATGTATTTTTATTTTTGCCTACACCACTAGATATCAGAGCAGGATTTTAATGGGGTGTACTGAAACTAATTTACCATTATTTAAATTGTTTAAACTTTTCACAATTTCAAAATGGTGTTTGCTTAGGCACAGACGGACAAAGGGGTTTGGTGGTCAGGCGTGGTCTCACTTAATATGAGTGCAAAAGGTCTGTAACTGCTTGGGATGTCGTTCCAAGCGAATTTTCTTTATGTTTGGCAGCTGAAATGAGATACTTCGAGCATACGAACGTATGAGTTTGTGATGCCCATGGAATATTGTATTTCTTGTCTTTCCTAGGGTTGATGAAGAACCGCATCGTGCTACCCGGAATGAGTTTTCTGAAAATGGAAATGAGGGTGAGTAAAGCTTGATATGGGTTTATCGGGCTACATTTTTTGGGGATTTTGTTGTGTAGATGTGCTAGTGAATTGCGGAAGAGTTGTTTATTGCTTTGCCTGATTTACACCCCAGATCCATTGTTTAAAGCGGCGAGAAACGAATTTCTTTAAGATTGTCTTACTTTTTGCAGATTTGACGTCTCAACAGTTGAAAGAAAAGGCGTTAATTGACGGGGAAATTCTTCTGCTAAATATGTGTTTCGATGATATTGAAAGTTATGTCGGACATATTTACAAGCTTCAAAGAGCGCGCTGGCAAAACCCAACTCGGGGTGGTCCCTCTGATGACAATGTCTCCGTATCTGGAGCCGACTTTAAAGGCAAGGAGAAGAAAAAGCGTAGGTTTATCTTCAAAAAACGCTCCCGTTCACCCAAGAACAAGGATAAGAATGATATGCCCCGGGTGACCAGTAAGTGATTAATTATATCGATATTAGATGTGAGAATATCTTCCGGGACTAGCTGGACGTTTTTGCCTCTTAATAGGTAATACCTCATTGGCCTCGGAGGTGGAAATACCCATTTCTGATGACGAGTTGATAGACCTGTTTGAAAAGATCAAATTCTCCGTAATTCTCCTCTCCCGGTTGCAAGGCTACGTGACGGAGCCCAACCCTCCGCTCCTCACCCACAAGCTCTTCTCTATGATGAAGTAATTCACTTCCCTTGTGACAATGCCCTTTTTCATGCATTAGCTGTTGCTCGTTTTCGACATTGGTAGGGTTCAGGCACGTTTGCTTTGTGTGACGTACCTATTTGGAGGATTAAACCCTACCCCCTGCCATTTGAGATTTACCAGGCTGTATGTAAATGGTGTTTCTGATTGCAGGCAGCCAATTGATTTCATTCGAGATCCAGTCACTGGAGTACCTGGAATGGCCAGAAAAGTCATTTCTCCATTGTTCCCCGAATCGGCAATTAGGCTCATTCAAAACTCTCTCATTGAGCCGGAACTTAGTCTCTGGCGTGAATTGGGTAACGGATGGTGTCTGCCAAAGTGAGTGAAACTTGGCACCAAATGTATGCGCTACTTTTAAGAAGCGGGTAAAATCCTGGTTTTTTTGATGCTTCTAGAGAACACTGGCAGGCGGCCGTCCCAACGTACATCCCCCAATTCAAATGCGGATTCAAGCCCCAGCCCGAACAATATCACCACACACTTTTCGACGTTCCTCCACCCAAAAAAAGCACCGAAAACGGTGGCATGGTGGGTTATTAATTCGAAAAACACGAAATGATTAACATCTGGCCGAATTGACAGCCGAATTTGTTCCCTTTTATTCAGCACTCGAGCTCTTCTAGATCAAAGTTAGCTTCCGGGCCGGAAGTACGAAGCCATTCAGAATATCTGCAGTACCTGCGCAGCAAGAAGGCAAAGTAAGATCGGTGCTTGAAGTCCAATTTTGTAGATGGAAGTGTTCTAAGAGCCGTACTGTTTAGGCATAAAATTCATTGCTAATATCTTAAACGCACCTCTTACTTAGAAACTAGTTGAGGAGTTTACTGATGATTAAAATCAAAAGTAGGCAAGTCATTTGATCTCGGTTTCCATTGTCTCTTAGGATTGCCCGAGTGATGCGTGATTTCCTCGCAGAAAGTGATCAAGAGATCTCCCTAAAGGCTGGTGAATATGTGGAAGTGCTAAACGATTCCCTTAATTGGAAGCATCTCCGCAACCGGAGGGGGTCTGAGGGCTACGCACCTTACACCATCCTTGACTACAACGTGGCATAAGGAATGTTGACCGCATACACTTCTCTTCCCCCCACTGTTTGTTCTCCAAATGATGCTAGCTCATTAATGTACCAATTTCTACTAGAGTTGCTTTCGCACCACCCAGCTTCATCCATCACAGCATTCATGATTGCAGTCTTTTGAGGAAGGAAAAATAAAATGATACACTCGATTAACGTGGTTTTCAAAAATCAGCTAGGAATCGGACTAGAGGCTATCACATCAGCAGAAGATCCAAGGTCCGCAGAGAATCAACCGCTAAATAACGATTAAAACTAGCTGATTACCCTCCAACCAAACTAGTGGGAACTGAAATGTACCAGACATGATTTGGGAATGGATTAGCGAGGGGATTCAATAAGGAAGGCAAGCAGCCAGACGCAACCTCATTGCGGGGTGGTGGCCCAGACTCACTCGCTTATCTGATTTGCGACTGCTCTTTGGACGGAATCAGCTAAATTTCATGCCCAAAAACCATGCAATACAAGATACACGTTATGAAAACTCGCATTGAGTTTGATCAAAACATTAGTTCAATTTGTACAAAATAAATTGGAAATAAAATTACCCCTCAATGTCATCCTCAGGACCGGCTAACTTAACGCCTACTGGTTTCTTTGAAATGGGCGATTTTTCTTTCCCTGCGGGACCCCCGTTAGCAAGTTCTTTAGCGACTGGTGATGACTCCGAGTCTTTCGTCTTTTCATCCTGCTCCTTTAACTTCTTGGCTTTTTGACCATTCTCGAGGCTAACACGACTAGCGCTGCGTTCCTTTGACATTTTGGCATCTCTAGAATTACTTGTGGAGGCTTGGCGATCATGCTTATCCTCCTTTTGTACTGATTCACGTCGACGAGAGGAACCGTGATCCTTACCTCGAGAACGAGAGCGTCGATGCCTAGAGCGGCTACGACGATCATGACGCGCCCTCTCCCTTGAGCGATCTTTTTCATGTCGATCACGCCGATCTCGGTCGCGTTTATCACGCGAGCGCCGACGACGGTCACGTGAACGACTACGCCGACTACTACGGCGATTTGAGGTTGATCGCGTACGGCAGGATCGACGACCCCGAGATCTATAACAAGGATTAACCGCAACTCAGAGAGCAACAACCGACCAATGGAAAGAACTCAAAACTTAAAGTACCTTAAAGTACTCGTGGAACCAACGAAAGTGCGCTGAATGAAAACAGCAATCTGGGCATATCAAAATGAACAAGGGCCACGTTAATAATGCGTGTCTCTGAACGGTTCCTGGAATCAAGCATGCCCATAGCTTCTTACCTTGACCTTTCTCGGCTTTCGCGCTTTTTATCACGACTACGCGACCTAGAATGACGCCGATGAGAACGTGACCTTGAACGCCCACGGCGACTTCGAGATCGACGACGCCGACTTCTCGAAGGGGAACGATGACCACGGGATCTGGAACGCGACCGACTTCTCAATCGCGCTAAAGTTTTAAACGTTATTAAGTCTATTTCCAACGATGCACAAAAAATCGCGTGCATAGAATGCAAGTACTCACATGACGTGCTTAGCTGAGGATTATGAGGAGGAGAGGTCCTTTTTACGGTGTCATCCAGACCAGGCAAACTGCTAGTGGGTTTGATAATTGCACAATTCGAATGTTGGACCATGACCTGCAAAAATTAATGTGATTACAAAAATTACCTGTCGATCGCCGATTGTACCTCCCATAAGACCAAAAGCCTTGAGAATGGAAGTCTGTTCCGTGAATTCAACGTATGCTGCCCTTTCATTATCAGTCCCAGCCATGCGAACGCACTTTACTTCCGCGTGTACGTTGAAGTATTCAAGAACCTAGATAAAAAAATGCTTAGAAAAGGACAGATACGGAAAAAGCATAAAAAATGCCATGGTAGTTAAGATTTAATGCAGAACTAGCTTAACCATGATTGTTACATTACCTTACTTGGCGTGGTCGTGAGAATAGGCCTTAGCCCTCCATCAAATGTATGTTACCCGTGCATTTAAGTTGATCTGTCTAGCTTTGGAACACGCTGGTGAAAAGAAACTCAAGAGAAAAACACAAAAAACCTGCATATAAGATAATACTGTCGGCGGAGCGGTGCAGGTTTATCCATATCACTATAATCCAGCCCTTATTACCACGCTTTGTTACCGACCTCAAACAAACGAGTGTCAGCTGGCTACAAAGTATGATACACACAAACGTTCATTAGCACTATCAATTCGAAGAGGATGGCATAAATCGTGAAATGGAAAACCCAACATTCATACACAGGCTTCAGCAATTACGACACAAAATTAGGACATTATTCTTGAGAAGAGTCGTAAACAAATGCTAAAACTAAGAACACAAAATTTAACCAAGAAACTAAAACAGAAAGGCCAAGCCCATTGAGCGGGCAAATAGAGAAAAAAAGGAGGAACATGCCTCTTCACCCGTAACCTTAGGATCAAGATTGGTGACAAGTACTGTACGACGAATTTCCTCAATGCGGTTACAGTCAGTGGCCGCAGGAAGTGGAGGATACACCGGGAACCCCAAAGTCGTAAGGCGTGGGTCAACCGTCTGAATGACTTGTTCACCGGGACGCCCAACAACCATACTGATTACGTCAAGCGGCCAGGAAGCAGATCGTGGATGTATCCCGGCGGACGTGTGCAATGGAGCCCGAACAAGATTAGCATACTTTTCATCAGGAATAACATCCTTCTCACTCACGACGGGAAGAACTATCAAAGCCCGGTCAAGAAACATAGTGTTATGCAAATGCAGTGCAACTTCCGCATTAATCGCATCCGCATACCTTATGTAACAAACCTATAAAAGTCACGAAATCAAGAGGCAAGGCACCTTGCTAGGGCAATCATTGCCTTCAGGCGGATACAAAACTAATTCTTCAATAACACCTATATTTCCAAAAAGCATCCGAATCTGCTCCAGAGAACATGATGGTGATATGTTAGTTATCTGAATGATTCGACCACGAATGGAGGTAGCCATTTTACTGAGAATTGATTGCATGAAGTTTCTTTACATCAGATCAACTAAAACAAACTCAGAATAATGTGTTGTTACTGATGGACTGTACTGAAAAAAAACGCTCTGTAAATAAGTAAAGGTTTGCAATATTAGAAGTTAAAACTAATAGTTGCAGCTTAGGTGAGTATAAAATAGGGGAAATCCATTTACAAAATTTCCAGTAACTGCTGAAAACAAGCAATTCCACTTTAAAAATCTCTTTACTTTTTTATAACTAGGTAGTGTTAATTTAGAGCAATGCCGTGTAGGAGTTGTTGAAGTTCATTATAATTGTTGATGATAGTAAAAATTTAATTACTGATTCCTTGACCACAGCAAATAACTTGCAAAATGTTTTATGAAAATGGGAGCCATAGACTTAATTTTCGTACGCTACTTGACTCATATAGGATGTGTTTATATCGGTCGAATAAAGGCCAGAATATGTAAAATCAAAATTTGATATTTTCGTGCGTATGTCCGTCGGGCGCACGTCCGCTCTTGTTGATTTTGGTCATGTTTCTGTCGGGTTGTTCCCTTTTTTAACATCAGTCCTGTCGTTGATCACAAGTTAGGATGAGTGGGGTTATAATTTGACAAAGCTCTGCCTATTTTGTGTGTAGATGAGTGAAGGCGGCTTTTTCAGACGTTCGAGGAAAAGCGCCCCAACGAGAAAGGTTGCACCATCGGAAACCTTTCAGAGAGATCGTTCGAATTTGCGCAATCGTGGGGATGAGGTTTTGACGTAAGCTTTACCATGACTGAATTGAGTGCTCGCCTGAGTTCTCTCCTTTTAACTAACGGAATACAACCACGTAAAAGCAATGGGCGTTGTGATTGATATTTATCTAACCCAATTGCGTAGTTCATATTGTAGGGATCATTAAAGATCCCATTTCATTTCGGCACAATTAGCTGCTTGTCGTTTTTAAGCCTAAACTTCATTAGATTCTCGCCTCTACTTTGTATGTTAGTGAAAGCTCATCCTCGCGCGATGTTTTGGATGATGAAGCTGGTTCTTCCCTCCATTTGACCCCTCGTGGTCGGCGAAGATATCTTATCGATAGGCCCATGAGGCCTCCTAGAATGTCAACACCGGTGCATCGGGGTCGGTCTTTGCGTACTCCTCGTAGCTCTAAAAGAAAGTACGAGGAGACTGATAGCTCCTTGCCTGGTCAGACGCAGGTACGATACTTGTTTTACAATCATGTTCAGAGTGCTGACCAGAAATATCGTCAGGAGTATGATCCCTACCTTGAAATTCGCAAGGCGAGAGAACGTTTGAGCCTATATAAGTCGAAGGGTGATTGTGACCCCGATGAATTTCTTAGCAAGGATTCTGATAGGGACTTGCAGCGATATGAAGAAAAGTTGAGACGTAGATATTCTGAACAGGTAACTGCAGTGTCCGGTTCTATTCGGGTAGCATTATGTTTGATCACGTTTCTTACGATCATCGCTTCTCTTAGGTGATTTGGTATCACTCTTGTTCATTTGTGTATGGCCCAGTTTTGAGCTCTGATTTGTGTTCGTGCTTTGCGTTTAAAGGTGATAGGAATGTTGATAAATGCAAACTCTGGGTTTACCCCTGCATTTAGAATGAAGCACGGTACGCCGGGTTTGTATTTTGCATGTTACTTCCCCCAATTCACATAACTGAGAGCATGAGCTAGTGTTATGAGTACTACCGGAAAGTATTGGGTTTGTAATTTCCCAATTGGATTATTTGGTTAAGCTGAACGGCCGGCCTCACCTTGACACTTGTGATACGGTCAGGATATGTTTTGCGGTTTAGCCCATTTACTTTACTGCTTGGCTTTTTAAAATAGGGTGATTTCACCGGAGATATTGAGTTGGAGCGGCGGCAGTCGGAACTCCTGAGACGTCAGCGTGACATCGATGTGGGTAAAACGACTGAGAAGTATGCGGAGTACGTGTTGAAGATACCTAAACCAAAACGTGAGAAGCATCATCCTCGTACTCCCAATAAGTTTCGTGTGGTCTCACGTCGCGCCTGGGACGGCATGATTAGGAAATGGCGAAGGGATATACACAATTATGAAAACCTCAAGTAAGTAGGTTATTCGAAATGGGGTCGGCCGTTTGACAAGGTGCCTCATTATTTCATAACCGATCACAATTACTATAACTAAAACTACCGGTTCCATCAAAAGCGCCGCTGCTTTGATCCAAAACAGCGTAAAGCTAGCTTCATGAGTACCCAGTGCTCTTCGGTTTGTTTTTATGTGACAATATCTAACCAGTTCTACTTCTCATCTGTTTAGCAAGCATTAGTTGTACCTAGTTTACATTTTTGTCTTGCGAGTTCATCTCGGTTTTCTCGTTTTCGGTGCCTCTGCATAACTTGGCAATAGTTTTGATGGATATTGTGTTCATTTTCTGATAGGAGAACCTGTCTTAGAAGTGGCACTTCTAGTTGTTAAATGTCAAATAATGCAATATGTAAATAATTTGCTTAGCTCCGATGATACTTGGCGTTCTCTCGCGTCTGATGTATCAATGTCTTCGAACTCGCGTTCTTCGTCGCCAGAACATGTTACAAGTCCGGATGAAAGGAGAGGGGGAAAAAAGTCGTCTACCTCGAAAGGACTTCGGCAGCTAGCTGAACTTGAAACTGATGAAGACACTTTGCAAGGAGGAAAGAAAGTGACGCAAAGTGCTTCACTAGTTGCTGGCTTAACTGATGAGGAAACTCTAAACGATAGTGATATCAAATGGAACCTTCGCGGACGCAAAGTTCTCGTCCCGGTGTATGTCTGTGAATTTCTTTTCGTTCGAGTGTGGTAATCTTACAGTAAATAAACTAGCATGAGCAGAATCGTACGTAGTCAGAAATCGGTCACTTGTTGCCACTGAGGCTTCGCATTATCCTTGGACCACCCGATAAACACTGTCATCTTGCTCTCACAACGATCTTTTAGGCGCGAGAACACCCCAGCACCGGACGTCATCCACTCGGGCCTGACAAATGACTTGGCTGTCCTTAAAGTCAAACGCGATGATCTAAGTAAGCCGTTTTTTCATAAGTGATGCCACCGCCTTTTTCCAAACGTACCTGCAGTGTCGGACATCGCCCTTATTTCACCATCCCCAACAACAATCTTATCCATTGTCATAAGTCGGTTGCGACCATTGAAAAACCCAGTCCCTCCATTGGCCCGTTTTGATGCTGTTTCACTTTGGGCTCCCGGTTTTTAGCGTTTGAAGATATTTCTGCAATGCTTTCTCCCAAGAAACGCGCCAGAACTTCCAAAATCAGACCAACAGAAAGCCCGCGCCGAATGTCCAGTCGGGAAAAAGAATTCCGGTAAAAAAGCCAAACAAAATCTCGCTCAAGTACATATTTTGCATGCTTTTTTGTGTCACCGAATATTTGCAATTGGTTTGCCTAGTTGTCTCGTTTGTAATATCATTTTCCAATCCTAATTCTAATGGCTTTTTGTAACGAAATGAATTTTACGCGTTTTCATTGGTTTACTAGCCCATCATCACAGCTTGTGGGTAGGAATTAGAAAGTCACGGAGTGTTTATTGACATCCCCTACTCGACACCTTATAACTGGTTAGTCGCCTCAAGTGCAATTCGAACTTTATTTTGTGGGTTCAGTAGTTGCGCGCATCTTGCGTCGAAGTACATGAAATCACGTAAGAGTCTACGTAGACTTTGTTTAGTACTTACATCGCTGGCTTAGTCGCGGTGGACGCTGAGAACTGTTGAGTGCTGGGTCGCTTGTCTCGTGGGCCGCCACGACCGATCGCCTACCACCGAATGTGATTCATTTCAGAAGGAGGTCTTCCAGAGCGTCTGGTGCGAGCGTTATTAGTCAAGAGGGGAATGGGCCACATTTGTTACTCGAAAGCGCGTCACTAACTCGAGCGCTACATTCGCAGTTGGTGTCCGCGGATGCGTGCCGGACGTGGACGTGTGTCACGAGCCGGCATTGGAGTTCTCGCTTTCCCACACTATCTCATACTGATATCAATAAGGGCTGAGGCTTTGGCCAACACGCTTACGGCTCTGTCAAACTGAAAAGATGTGGGAAATGTCGGGATTCTTCGGGACGGGATCGGCAGGTTGAACACGTTAAAATGGTAAGAAAAGACTGGGATCATGCGTTTTTATAAGTTGTTCATCGGAGAGTGTAAACTTGCTAAACAATGCCAAAAAAGCATAGCAGTTCGTAAACTGGTATCGAATACAACAGCGGCGGTGGACACTCGAGTGGAAAGACGTATGCACCGTTAAAAGACTAGAATCGTGGTGTTCTTAGATGGATTGCGGTGCTGATCTACCTTGGGGTCGTGGTTTCCCGTAGGTGAAGGGCAGGTACTTGTAACGTATCATGTGCTAAAAGTGGGGCAATTCGGGAAGTAGCGTCTAATGTAAACCAACTCGAAGACGGGCGCACGGGGAAGTGCGTTCAGAGGGGGAACGTACCTCAATTTGGCGCCTCATTGTAACATAAAAAAGAGTCAGGAAATAGATCAGCAAAATTGGCCAGAATACGGGAAGATCGAAAAACGAGAAGAAGGTACAAAATACCGATATGATCGTGGCAGTCGTGCAATGTCTCCTTTTGTCCTAAATTTTTTTTACGACAAGCGTAATGCTTACCAAAACTTGAATTCAGATAGTCGTCTCATAAAGGGCCTAAATTCACCGTCCGAATTTGTAGGGAGGAGCGGATCACCTAGACAATTTAAAAAGCGGCGTATTTTACATACTGTTCTCATCGTTGAATTGGAACTGGGGTGTCAGAAACCCAAGAAACTGACTGAGAATGAATATGGCTAAGGCATATGAGACAACAAAAAAGCCCTGACGTTTTTGTATCAATACATCATTACCTGGAGATAGGCCACACGAATAATGTAAAATGCCAAAACACCAAAGAAAAATAACCATCGAAAAAGCGTATACGGAACAATCCTATCAAAGAATCCCCTAAAAAGCTAAGAAACGGTCAGTGTAAAGCGCAGTAATACTTTAGACAATCTGTTCAACTCAGAGGTCTCATCAGCGCCAGAATCATCGCTCATATATCGTTCCATCGTCACGGAGCGATGCACGCAGGCTAGGTCGGTATGTGAGTACCTGGGTCTGAAGTAGATAAGTTTTTAACTCTTCATTAATGATCTATGAATTAGTAAAGATTCTCCTATTGTTGATTATTATGGGTATTAACAAACCATCTCGTACGTTTAAGCGGAAAGCGAGTCGAAATCGGGAATACTTGTTGCTTCCTGCAGACGCTACTTGGAATGACGAGTCGCAACTAGTCGTTTGAACTGCATTCAGATTCCTTTATATCTAATCTTGAATTACGAATATTGTTGGTTATATTGCGTAATATTAAATTTGGTAACTTTTGATTACATTGCAAAGCCCTCTTATCACTGTAAAATAAGAAAATTAACCAATCATAATATATGTATGCCTAATTTCCAGAAATTCATCTTAGTGACTCCGAGCTGTTTTTCTTATGACAATTAATAATTTGTCAAAGAATTTTCCCTACTGTGGTATCCCAATACCTCGCTGAAGACAAAGGAACACATAATACTCGAGCTGTACATGTATCGTCCCCAGACCTCCCTGAAGACGAAAGGAGACATAATACTCGGACAGGACATATATATTCAGCACGGAGAAGGTATTTGGGCTACTGGCATGGCCCAAGGGCCAGCCTACCCGGTATGGTACAAAGGCCAACTCAAAAGTGGCTCCTCGCTAGTACCGAGGGATAAGTAACCATCGTATTACGTATACATTGTAGAGATGCAGGAGGACTCGGTGTCTTCTGGCTTGGCCCGGAGGCCAGGCCTTTTGGCGAAAGTGCGGTAATGCAGCCCCAGGTGAGCCGGCAGCAAAACCGAGAGCTTAGCCGACCAAACACTACACTATCTTCTTTGATCCATCCGTTGCGTTTATCCAATTTAAAGCTGTGCTCACTTCTGTGCATTTGTGGTCTTGAAATAAATTATTCAATCTTAAGAACTGATCCCAAAATTCGAGAAAGGGAGAAATAGTTAGGTTACCAAGTAATTCTCAAGCAATACAGACTACTCTAACGTGGCGCCGAGAAACCCCAAGTGGTTCGGCTTCTGGGTGAATGAAACCCCATCTAGTGAGACAAGTGGAGCCTAGTTTTCAACAATCCACCAAAATGCACAAATTTACTATTCATGAGAGAAAAAGAAATAAATAATTACATATGTCAAGATAATATAAGATCAAACTCTTTAGTGATTCACAGAGCCCTCAGTCCACATTAATTGGGCATGACACAGGGTAGAAGGAAAGACTACTATCAACCTCGGGTGCATGAAATGATGAAGAGAATCCGAAATATCACAACTCGGTTTCACCTATTCGAGGCCTTGAAATTTTGTAGGATTTCTTCTTCGGATAGGCTTTTAGGTGCTGGGTTTCATGCGCAACAATGGCATCGGAATCCTTCTTCTGATGGATCACAACATCTTCCATGGGTGAAATCTTGCACGTTATAACCTGATTGGAATAATAGTCATTAAAGTCAAACTCTACTGGTTCAAAAGTCTCTCCTGTCTCCACGAATTTCGACAACCGCTTATAGACCTCTGGTTCACTATTTCGGAGACTTACGCCTCGTTCTCTAAGTGTACGCTGAAGTTGTTTTGAGTAGGCCTCCCTTTCCTCTTTGGTAGTTTTTGGCCTTGTCCATGAGATGGTCGTCACCTTGGGACGTGGTGACTTAATTTGAGGTGTTGGTGTTGCCACCTTTGCAGCAGTCACCGGAAAAGGGAGAATGATGCACTGTTTGTATAGATGTACAGCTCGCCCATTTTTCATCATTTCCAGATCGTATGCGCAGATGATCACAATTAGTACATAACTGGCACTGGGCTTGTACAGCTTGCAAGGAGTTGCTAACTTAGAGTCTAGTTTATTCAACTCCTCCACTGTGAGATAAATCGGCGGAGCGATAAGACCTGAGGGACCAGGCCGACCCGCAGAAACAACTTCTGGTTGCTGTTGCGGCTGCCTCAATGGAAGGTCTGTGCTTCTAGTTAGGAAAAATTCAGCATCCTGAACAGAGGCGAAAGTGATGAGAATTCCACCACGGCCAAGACGTGTTGCTCCAGCCTTCGCTAGTGCTGTTAGGCTCGATTGCTGACTGGGAGCTAAGTGGTGCAGAATCCGCCCACAGACAAGTCGTATTCGTCCGAAATTACACACCATGTTATGGATTGGAAGGGCCTGTTCTCTACACTTAGGTGAACAGTAAGCGGTGAAACAGTTGGTGCAGGTTCGCCACGAGCGGACTCTATCAACTCGAGCGGGTCCCATCCGTGGGCAGGAGGGATTGTTACAATGCAGGTAGAGCATACCATCTTTGGGATTTCTATCGAGACCAATGCGCTTCTGATCGAACCCATACTCAGTGAGAATCATTGGTCCCTGACCTGCAGGACTGGTGAGCAATGCAAAAAACTCAGTACGATGGCTGTCTTCATCAGGGTTAAAGTAGCTTGCTGCTAGAGCTACGTAGTCGCCAGATTCTCGCGATTGCTGTCTAAGGCCGGTGTTGGGTGCATTTGACCACCAACCAAACTGTAAGAGAATGTTCTCCAGAGCAGATGGACGATTTTGCAGAAGAGTGAAATGTCGTGCAGAGTACTTATCCAATAGGTCAGTTAGACAGGTAAGATCAGAAATATTGTCAAGTCCATCGGTTGCCGCAGTTTCTGTCTCCCCATCCGAGTCTGCATTGTGCCACGTGGGACTATGGGGATTCGAGGTAGCAGCAGGAGTACTGATGATTGAAGCTGATGGTGATGTTCTGGGTACCGATAGTGGTGGCACAAGTTTTGCTGAACGTTTCACTTCCTCATAAATTTCTTCATCTGAGGACCGACTGAGTGACTTTTGAATTTCGCCTATTTCCATGGATTGATAGAATTGGTTCTCGACTACGCTATCTGAATCAGCCACTTTAATGCTACCACCGCTATCGTTTGGATCTGATAACCGTGCTTCACCATTTATACGAACGGAATGACCATTTCGACATTGAGTTTTCTGTAAGGACTTAGAACTTAATGATGAGGAAGCAGAGAAGAAAGGTGCCTTTGGTGCTTGAATGAGTTCTGCAGATGTTCCAGTAGTACAAACCATAGGTAGGAGGATATGGGGATTAAATTTATGGCCCCAAATTTTTTCGTCACGAGTGAAAAAATCCTCGGGAGTTAGGTGAACAGGGCGTGATGAGGCTACAGAACCGCCTGCCCGAAGAACAACCCCACGATCAATCGAGGAATCATCAGCTCTTTCTGTAATCTGACTTTTCATAGAACCCCTCAGCAAGGACTTAATTGGAACCAATTTTGGTCCAGATGAGGCATTTCGCTCTCTGAGGATTTGGCTAGGTCTAAGGGGACGATGGATCTCGGTCTTTAATGGGGGAACGAGAGACCACACCGGCTTGGCGACAGTTTCAACCGTTTTGCCCTTCAGAAACCTTTCTTCAACTCCATTGGTAAATGCGCTTTGAACCACAGTTGTCGATGGCAGTGATGCTCTGCTGTAGGGTAGGGTGCTCTTTTCAAGCGGTGGTGGTGGTGGTGATGGTGAGGTATGGAGAGGTGATAGGGGTTTTGAGAGGTCTGCCTTGTCCAACCATTCAGGCACATGGATCCTGGTTAACGACTCAGCCACCCGCAATTCGTGGTTGGAACGAGCTCTGGCTCTCAAACGAGCTACAAGGCTAGATGCACCAGGTTTCAACTCAGATCTTTGGTTATCAATAGACTTGGTTATTCCTGACAAACTTTGAGCTCGTTTATGTGCGTCTGCTCGACTTTGATGTTTATTATCGTCAGCCAAAGGCCTTCGGGACTGCCCTGTGCTATTGAGGTAGGTCAAATTAAATAAACTATAAGTCTTATCGTTGGTAGACTGAATTGGTCCTTGATCCGCAGAGGCGAAACCACCAACTAGTCTGTACGTGTTCAATGTATCCACATCAGTCTCAAGAATAATCTGCTGATTTTTCTGCTCTCCGGTGTCTATATCAGTCTCAAGAAGGGAGTTAGTTGACTTTCCACTCAAGAATTGCAGGTTATTTGACATTGAAAATTGCCTTCTAGCCGAGAGATCGAACAGTGAAGAAGCCATTTTCCTTTTCTGGCTATCATCATTAAAGGAAGTTCCTGCAAGATTCTCACGCAAAATGGCAGTGTTTGCCAAGGCGACATCAATATCTGTACTGCGATATCGAGAACAGGATCGGCTGTACATTCTTCCGTTGGGTATGTTATCTTGTGTCTCCTTCATTCCAGCTCTTACGATGCAAGCTTGGAGGTTTGTGCCTGTGCTTGTACTCTCCACTTGTCCGGAAACACTTTTACTACGCTGAGTCGACCTTTGTGGCAGGTCTGGTTGGTCATTTGGTGAGGAGGTGGGGTGTGATGAGCGTCCCTCTGTATCACCCATAAAAAAGGTGTTGGAAGACCTTGAACCAGAGAAGTAGTCTCGACGAGCCTGATGACTTCGATTATCAATGCCTCGCTGGAAAATATCGACTCGAGGTACAAAGGAGAGAACAGTAATTGACTGCCGTCCCTTGTTACTAGGATAGCTATCGGTACGTGTTACATTAAATGAGGTCGAGGCAAATATCTCCGGGTCAGTGTTGCCGTCTGCGAGGTTTGGAAGTGTGTGTCCATCATTGGTAGGGTGGTAAACACCATGTTTGTAAGGCTTGAAATCATCAACGTAGTCAAGAGATTCTAAAAGTGAGAATGAAAGGAGCTTGAATGTCACATGTCACAATGTGACAATGCAGATCGATAAGTTAGCAAGGCATTAAGGTATATGAAAGGACTTGCATCAATGCACAATAAAAATTGTTTTTGGTCTAGTGTTTGAAAGCCCTGGGGAATTTTGGAGGCATTCGCGAAGAGGGAGGGCGATAAGTTTGGCTGGTTGAAACACTAAGCCTGACCTTTCTAATACGGAGTAAGCTTGTTGCGACTAACCTTTCTCGTTTGAAAGCAAAGGCGAACTTTGTACTCAATACGCGCAGCAAAACTACCTGTTTCATTTTGGATGCAAAAAAGGACACAAAATCGACCCGACACACAAAAAATGAATACAGTAAACCGGCCAGGAGATTGTGATAACTAAGTTCTCGATGGAGACCTTCTCGGCCAAATACTGTAGTAGTAATGAATCGATCTGAAGTTGTCTAAATGTTTTGGTATTGAGGTCGCAATGTGTGAAACCTGGGGAATTCAACCGGATTCCTCCTAAGTTATCCAATAATACAGACATTTGGACAACTGTAACGAAAGACCGCGAGTAGCAAAACAAGATTGTACTGGAAGTGAATACTAAGTGAGATCCATATAAATGCCACCGGTATTACTTCTACACCTCAATACTAGTTAAGTAATGTTAAACTGCTATTTGGTGATCACTAGGTCATTATCGACCCAGGCACCAGAGTATTAAGGTCAAACTAAATCTGATTTATGAATGACAACTGGGTTTGCTTTGATCAAACGTATGATTATATGTACATCTGCCTCTCGTGGTGACATCGAGCCTTGCTCAATCTCGAGAACGCCCTAGAATGAAGGTATGTGTGTGGGTGGAGAATCACAATAAAAGGGCTATCGAAGCCGAACTGGGTCTCGAGGAGTACCTTAATCTCAGGTTCAGCAATGTCTACCTGAAGACTCGATACCTCTCAGAAATGCGAGGAGCTCACGTAGACGGTCAGAGGAGAAAAAGGGTGTACCTCCGAAATGACATCTCGCATGCGTTTAGGCAGGCGACCGTCAGAATGTGCTCGATGTGGAACGTCGTCCAATTTTTAGCCCAACCTCCCAAATGCATTCCTTCTCAAAGCAATTGGCCTAACAGAGGACGTGGATCAGTGAAGCGCAAAACTTATCCGAATTTCCAAAAAAGGACGTCAAAGTTACCACGCCTCCTTTTCACATGCCTTTTTGATAGGAGCCAGGTTTAAGCGCGTAAGTTGTATTGCAGCACCTACAGCACGCCACTCCACGCCTGACAATACGCATATACGCCATTCAACTAACGGTGAAACCCGACAAATCTGTAAGGAACTTTTTCTCTCTGTGTGTGAGTCAACCACAGTGTTACGGAAGTGCCTCGCCCAGGGTGAGAATGCGTTCTGCAGATGATTCTTTTCCGCTGTTGTTACTGCCTCACCCTCATTACGCACTACATTACGTGCATAATTCATAGACGGTCGGTGGTATTGCGCTGTTATATGGCCTAAGAATTTAAGGACGCCTGGCTATGTCCTGATGATTGTGAGCCCAAGTAACGTAATGAGGTGACTTGACAATATGGTCACGGTCAGTGTTTACCTCCGAGGCATTGAAGGCGGGAAAGAGGTTAAACATCGGGCGTAAGGAAGAAACAAAGTTTAACAAATACCAGAAAAGTGAATTTCTGGAAGGCCACAAAAAGAGCAAACCATCCTACAAACAAGCACAGAACGGACATCCTAGCGCCCGACATATGGTCAAAGTGTGTTCAAAAATAAGCCAAACTGGGAAGCATGGGACATGAATAGGAGACGTAGAGGTAGTAAAGGTGACATTTTAACGTTGGGGGAACCATAGGCAGTCCTGCCTCCTTTTTTCGTCAAAAAACCTGACACTTTGGATGCGGGAACAGAAAAGGATTTGTGTTAAAGCTCCTTGTTATTTTCTCACAAAACTGGAAGGCGATGTACACAAAAATCAAGTGTTATAAAACTGAGATGAATCTACATCGGACACCTCGAGCTATAGGAGCTTGAGGTTAAAAATAACTTTGCCCTTCAGAAAAGTAGTAAAAGCAGTTAATAGCGCCAATAAAAAAAGCAAAATGGTTTAAGGAAGGGTTATTACAAACTTTGCGGTAATGAGATGGACCAAGAACAAGTTCCTGCATGTCTGTAGTTGAAAAAGTGCGATTGAAGGTGACCACAAACTCAGCATTTCATGACTGAATGTTAAATGTTGAGCAAGGTAATTACACTACAAATTAGTTGACACACTGATATAATTGACATGTACGACAAGAGGATAGGCGTGTGGGGTAAGGTATACCACCAGCGTGCTTTGACCTCACCTTCTAGGTGAGAGGCGGTGGTGAGTGAGCAGATGCCATTGGCCCCCGAGGATGAAACGAACTCCAAAACCATACCACCTCAATCCTCTGTACCCTCCCATAACATCCATCCGATAAAGGATGTTAACAGAGGTGAAAAAGGGGAACAATGAACCTATTACATCTACAACGCGTGTTTAAATATTACCTTCTGGGTGTCAAGCCGTTGGTCGACGCCAACCACGTGACGGAGCACGCGCCTTGAAACCCCTGAGGAGGAAATGAACGCCCCATCCCCTTTAAACATGGACAAGCTGCAAACCCTCACATCACTGCCCCACACACAGTTCTCGCACCAAAGCTACAAAACCGGAAGTGGAAAAGGGGAAACGCTGAATCGGTTACATTACCACATAAGAATGATTTGATACAATGAATTAGCAAATAAAGTAGGATTTTTATTTCGCAGAATTGACACGAGAAGCGTCTTAAAAAATCAGTTTTATTGTTTAATTTTTACCGTTAACATAGTCCTCCCAATTTGACATCGACTGAGGCTTGATAAATAAGCTTAAAATAAGAGACCGCATCATCGGGTGACGGTTTAACCAAATTTGAAGGAACATCAGGATAAGTTAGATGATGCGAACTAAATGGGCCATAACCCGGCTGTGATTTGGTAGGCATTCACAATGGCAACTCTGATCTGATGTCGTCGGATAAGGGAACAAGCAACACCAAAAAGCAGTGACAACAGTAAGGTATGGGAAAACAATAAGTCACTAAGTTAGTAAAGTTTAAGAACTCGGTTTTGCTTAAATTAACCACCCCCCACCTTAGTTCCGTTATTCCCCACAACCATTACGGTAAGGTCAGGTCAGGATTTAAATGTGCCAGCTCAAAGTGGCGCCTTGAATTCGTACCAATTTTTTTACTTAGAGGAGATTTGCATGGGATGTTGAACCGTCTCGTCATAGAATAATCAAAAGAGTATGCAAATGTGGAATCGCCCAATGGAAGAATTGTAAAGTTGTATGATGCGTATGAAGAAAATAAACTCAAGATTTTGCGTTGTGGCTACTCTCTTGTCATTCTGAAATCACTACGACATTATTGATGGATGAAAAAAAAACATGAGTCATGAGATCCAACTTTTGACCAATGTGATTTGCATAGCTGGAGAGCAGGGATTTAAAGTACCCTTTGAGCTTGTCCAACAAAAAAAGCTCCCAGAAAGCAAACAAATGGATACCTTGATAAAATAAGACATTTTTTGAGATAATCCTGGTAGTAAATAGCATAGATTCATGGCTCATATCAAAGTTCGAACACCCGACTTCGCACCACTCTGTGGTTAAGGTAAGCGGTTTGTTTATTTCAAATAACTAACTTTAAATAAAGTAATTCACCATTCAAATTAGTATGTTAACCTTGCCATTTAAATGCAAAATATATTGCATTATGCGTTCTTACCACGTATTTGTGCCTGACCCGCCGGATCATCGAGATTGGTGTCATCGAGAGCGGAGACGTGGTGTCGAAAGCTGCGATATTTTAAACTTCCCTTGGGGATGTCCACTGAGCCGGTAGTAGTAGTTGCAAAGTACGTTGGAGGTGAAAACATCACCACCTCTAGTCTAGTTCTACTACTAAGTACCAGACGCTGACCACCTAAATGTCGGCATATGATTTACAGCTTTGGCATCTCATTGGCTAGTAGTCGCTTACGCGTTGGTTACACTCCGCTCCTCTATGATTGGCTGAAAATTAAGTCTACACCTCCGAGAGAATTTCAGCGAGTAATGGGAATACGAAGAAAGGATTGTGCCGAAAAGTACCTTTCTGAATTGAGAAGTTGGGAGATTTGCATGTAAAAATCACTTTTTTGGGAAATGACTCAATTATTTTGTGATCAGTAAGAGACAAAAAGGACTCTTTAAATAGCACAACGTAATCAGTCACTTTAACGTTCACTGCCTAAGTAATTTCCACTACACATTTAACTACCTAAGCGCAGCTAAAATGACTCACTTTCATCAAAACCGATTGTTTCGTTCTTCCCACTGGTGGGAAGGACGTTGCCTAGATGAGTCAGCACCACTTCCGGAATGTTGGGCTGTTGGGTTTTGTGCCCAGGCTCACCATACACATACTTCATTTCATCCTCTCTCTCGTCATCCCCATAGTGAACGACGATGTCCTCTTCCCCATCAGGCGAGTCAATGCCATTGGAAAGGCGGTTCACCTCTTCAATGCACGAGAGTCGACCGGGTAGAATAGTGATTGGTAACTCTTCATGCTTGTACGTTGTGGTAGCACCTACTAGCCTGGCGGCCACTGCATTGTAGACGCCTTCATCACAAGTAAAAGATGAGGATGTGTCACCCTCGCCGTCATCACTCGGCGAGTCGTCTGGTCTTCGTTTTCGAAGGGTACGTCGCTTGATGGGTTTCTGTAGAACCGGAAAAGAAGTTGTAACGGTGTATATGCATTTGTAAAGTCTTTTTATTTCCTATACAAGCCTAGCTTGATGCGTTTCCCACTTGACCCCTGGGAGGCGCAGTCCCGAACGACATTCGACATGACCCATGTTTACTTATTTAATTTGAGTAGCATAGACCCGGGTGATGCATAGCGCGAAATTGTCTGGACAACCTTTGCCGGCTTAACTCAAAGAATCCAATACCCCACCTAGAGAAGGTAAATTGCAAGTGGAGGATACATTGGCATCGCTCTCAGCGTAAACGTTCATTGATTTGCCACAATTTTCCCTGATGGATGAAGAAAAAGCGAACCACGAACACATTGCCTCGATTCCCGGTACCCTTCTATGGCACTCATTCAGTGAAGGATGTCCTTATCTAACCAGTCTACTCGTTCCAAGATTGTGAAGGCAGAGATGGGAGAGAAACACTGAACATGATACAACCTAACTAGGTGTTTGAATATTAAATGCCAAGGGGCTAGTTGACACCGATCGGATGACGGAGCAGACGGCTTCAACACTTGGGGAGGAAACAAACGCCCATCCCTTTTAGGTTTTTTCAAGCCTGTAAACCCCCTTATCACTGCTCAAGTATGGGACGCCACCCTCCACACATTCTTCGCGTTCCAAGGTTATGAACCGAAACTGGAAGCGAGGAACGCTGAATCCGTCAAAACACAAATGATCATAGGTTGACGTATATTCCCACCTTCGTTCCAGATATTTCGAAACATTTTAAGTAGTTTGTTTAATTTTGGTTCCAATTAAGCAGACACAAGAGTCTCTGCGGATTGTGCTACCGCTCGGTGGCCTTACCAGTAACCTCCCAGCCCTTCTATACGCCATACTACTATGACTTCCTACGACCCCGGAGAAGGCTCAGTGCGCTCCTTATTTCCTTTACTCTTGTTTACTATCAAGAGCAGTCAATTTGTACATCCTTCTATAGGCCCTCGCATAGTTACTAAATCAATTCAAAAATCATGTGGACGTGTACAATTCCATTGCTTAGAAGCAAACATTGTGACGCCTGATTACCATAACTTTTTTGCAATTAATTCAGAGCACTTTAGGTCTGATTGACTGTACACGTAGGATCTGCTCATGGCAGCAAAACTGACAACGAAATGGAGCGAAAAAGAAGTCAAATCGCATAACTCCAATCCAGTGATTACACAGGCGTCGACGTTACTTACTCCTGATCACTTTGTTAAAAATGCAAACACTGATCAAACCAACTATTCAAAGGCCTGGTCAAAGTGATAATGCAGTAAACTATTCACTTAGACTACTTAAATACGTAATCAGTAGGTACATGTCGCCTCATACGAAATTCACAATTAGAATTGCGCATAGGATGCTACTTCACACGACAACCTCATTTTCAAGCACAACCACTTTATTGATGCAATGCTAAACACCTCCTAAAAATGGAGGTATCACTTTAAAAGGCCTGTAAAGTCAGTGGGCATTGCGTAAGCCAAGGAATAATTGCATTTCCCATGTTAACGCGCACCTTTTTTCTTGCACCAAGAACTCTTTATTCCGTTCACTTGTCATTCACGCAATGCTTGGCAATGTAGCGACTTGGAGACACGTGTGTCGATGACATACATGGCATATCAATAAACAATTCCGCAGTTAGTGAGATAAATGCTAGTCTAACCAGTGGTTAGGCAAACAACGCTTACCTTTACATAGGCGTCTGGTTGTTCAGCGGATTCGCCTGAAACAAAAAATATAATAAATTAATCCTTTTAGATGTATAGAGGATAAAAGTCTTAAATGAGCGCCGGACACTCCAGAGAATGCATTACCGTTTCAGTGTTTAACAACGTCTCAACTTACACTGAAAACAACTGTTTGCGCGCACCGCATTCAAGGTTTATGAAACAAATTCCCAAAATAGATCCTTCGTGTTTTGCCAACAAAACAGCTGCGTTGTCTCAGACCCGCTGTAGGCGTATGAAACAGAGCAAATAGAATCTCCAAAATAACCGCTATTTGCGCTCACGAAATCTTGTCAGGTAGAAAAGAAAAGCACTTAACGTGGTGATGAGAGATGAAAAGTACCCTTTAGTGCCATTTCTTGTCTAGCCGCCACCCCAGTATAGCATAGGTGTATCATTTTTGGCGAGTCATCTTCCCAGGCCGAAGTCACGCGAATCGGTGCCATGAATCATCTCCTCGATTTCCCCTCAACCTAATTATTCTATCCTTTGTGTCACGAGTTCTGCCTTCGTGGTAAAAAACTTTCAAGCTCTTTTTCGAGGGTGCTTTTACATTTGTCTTAGCAGTAGGCCCGTATTTTGTGCTATTGCCCGACTAAATGAGTTACTGTGACAGTGTATGTTGAGAAGAAGGGCCTTGTGTTTGCTTACCAATGTGAGGGCAGAAACTGTTTAGCATATCGACGCCCTGGTTACCTAGTTACTTCATAATGCATGCTACACTGTGTGCAAAGGAGTTGCCCGTAGATCAGAACAAATAGCAACCAAGTGTGGCTCTTCTCACTCTTTGTGCCGCAGTTATGGTAGTGTTAGAGAGGTGTCCAGGGAATTTCCTAGAAAAAAAAATCCCAGAAAGCAAAAAATGAGGAAAAATTATTAAGGAAATAATCAGGTTGAATGATAGGGATGGCAAATAACGTGGCAAAAACTGAAACTGGTGGTTCATTCAAACCGACGGGGATTCCGCCATTGCAACAAACCTTCAACTTTTTTGGGGTTCATTCATTTTGCAGCAATTTTGCGTCTTATTTAATTGGGTGTTTAATCAGGAGAGAAATTCAGTCTCTGGAGGTTGGATTTCTGCTCTACAGCGTGACCTTCGGGTCATGCTAATGGCCTCCCCTCCCAGCCCCTGCGTCCGTACTACTTTGACATATTCCAGCTTCAGCGGAGATTGAGGATGGTAAACAGTCTATGAGTACACATTCTCTTACCGATTATATAAAATTTCAACCACTATTTGACAAGGCCACAGGAATTGCGAATAACAGACAAAAAAGGTACCTTACCTTGAGCAACAAATAGTAAATCCCGAAATTCTGCCCTTAAATTTGATAAAGGCCAGTGCCTTTACAGAATTGTATTTTAACTCTGTAACCGAAAGTTCCAGATATCATTGGTGTATTTAGTAACAGTGAGTACACCCTCAGGGCCCTGGAAATGCCTTATCAAATTACACGGGTATGTACTACTCGTGATTATGCATTTCAACAAGAGGAAGGCTACTTTATTTGTAAATAAGCTACAATTTTCCCTGATTAAGGTTTGTAGGTATAACTCGCTCAGAAAGTTTACCCCACTTGTGTTGTGGAGACGGAAGTACAGTAACCAGGGCTGTAGAGATAAAACGTTGCAACACGTGGGGCCGTTTCAATGGGAGAACTTCCGGGTTTACGCAACGGTGATGTTTCGTGATTCCTCCCTCAATGAATATTGTCAGAAGCGCAAGAACAGTGGCCTAGACCATTATCACGATAAAGAATTATTCAGGTGGTAAAAAGTTTCAAACAGTCAGTGAACTAATAGCGGGTGCAATCCAAATTATTTTCTCAATGTGGAAAACCTTCACTGCTGTAGCGCTTAAATGTGTAAATAAATCACAGGTAAGGTAGGACCGCGTATTTTTAATAAGTAAGTCATCCAAAAACCAGCACACGACCCAGCCACAAGAAACATCTGAGGGTTCAAAACCGTGACCGGAAAGGCCACTATTTACTTACGTTTACATTTATTTCGCATCCATATTTCAGACACGAGATAGTGTGTAAGGCCATTGATGAGCCGTCAGTTTGTAGGGTTTTTATTTACAAGGGTAGCAATAGCATTTGAGCATCAGGCATCGACGCAGGTCATTCTGTTGGCGAGGTACTAAGGCTTTCTATTACAAATAGAGGACTGCCAACCTTTCATAAGCTGTTCTAGACCTAGTCAATAAAGGAATGATTCAAGTCTCACTAGCACAAATATTAGCCGAAAATTAGCACACATACTCAATGAGCGCAATCATCATTAGGTAGAAAAAAAGCATTTCCGATCGTCTCTTTCCTTCTATACACTTCAACAAAAGGGCCACAACGTGAAATTTCTTTGAACTGGTCCCTAAATGATCCCATGATTTGTTTGTTTACTCCAAAAGTTATCGCGAAACGTCAATTGAAGTTAATTTTATTTCTATGTGTTCCCTAATTGACAACATCATCAGACTTTGGAGACAAAGATTATCTGCCATATAAAATTATAGAAAAAGAATTTGAGTTGGTAATCAGTGACTTTCGTAACATCAAAAGGATATTTTAATCCAAATAAAACAAGTCAAACCAACAGATACACAAGATTACACAAATATACCGTGCTGTACTTTGATTTGCAGATTAATATAACTAACTATAATGTACATATATGTAGATTAACAATACAGCAGAAATTTATACAACAGCAAAATTGAGGCTCTACATTTAAAAACCAGTACTTTTTCCGGACCTGGGATTGTTTTTCAAAGTCAGGAGCCGTTAATTTGGAGGCCTAATTGGTGACCTCCAAGCGGTCAAAATTAAAAAACGTCACCCCACTAACCGGTATGAAAAATGGTTAATCCGAAGGGTTCAGTGGAACGAAACCGTTGTTTAAAAAAGGAAATAGATACAATACGACGATTCATTGGTGCTCAAGTAGATCTTCGCCTTGATTTAAATTTTATTTTTCTAGACTAGAAAAGCAACCTTGGCCATAAGGTAACGCAATTGTTTTTTCAATCGGGGGAGTGGTCACATAGTAAACATGAATGCAACTAAGAATAAATGTAGTGAAAATATGCTGCGCTATTTAAATATAACATGCGCTTTAAAATTTGACCCGAAAAATTTCAGGAAATCGCAAAATGGCAACAGGACCAGGGAAGTCGTTGATTTCATGCACAGTTCCATTTAGTTGGCACAAAATTACGCATGGGCATTTGCGACTGGAATGTTGCATTTTTCCCAAGGCGCAGTTAAACTTTTCACTAGCAAGGCCTTAAGCTGGGTCGGAAATGAAATGCATTGCAGTAAACTCGAAGTTATTGAACATCTTTTTACACGTTAAATGGTAGAAATAAACTGATTCATTTATTGGCACTGTCAAACTGCTGGTTATTTGTATGACAACCGGTTGAAAGGCTATGCAGATTTCCCACCAAAGTGAGATGGTGTCCTCGAGTAATCACGTGACTTGATCCCTCTATTATGCTTCCTAAATTCTTTCTTGGCAAAGTTAGTTGATGCTTTGAGTAATGGTAGCTAGAAGCGCAACACTCATCTCAAGGCATTTATTTTTTCTAGAGAAGGTAAACCATTTTTTAATAACATTAGCATTTGAATAACACCTTGGATGGGAATTACCAAATAAAGAACCACAGATTTTTTAGTCATTTTCATCCGTCATGATGGAAGAATTTGCATTACTTAGCTGCTGGTTTGCCTGTCTTTGCTCAATAAACTTGCACACTAAATAGCAGCAGCTACTCCATCAGATTTCCTTAGGCTGTGTGCTGAGCTTTAACTGACCACAATTTTTGTGCCTTTTAACTGTTTACTTAAAACAGTCGACAATATTTGTTTATACAATGACGTCGTGACATGATCTCTGATAAGACTTGTCGAAATGATGTGGCTGAAAACGCTCACTTCTCAACGTTTTTTCACTAACTTCAAATAACGAGTTTGAGATGATTTATCAAATTCACGTTGAAAAAAACTTGAAACCAACTCTGAGCCAGACTAGTTAAGTGCTTACATATAAAAAGTAAATAAGAATTTCTTTCCTTACAGAGGTTTACTTGGGTGAGCATACGCACAAGAAAATGATCTCGATGAATGAAAAATACTTATTGCTTTCATAAAATATTTCTGCCTTTACATGCTTTTAAGTGGAGTAACTTAAAGACATCAAAAAATTTCTGCGCATTCCACTCACCCGTCTTCCTGGGAAACGGACTTTCCTTTTCAGGAACTGGTGTTTTGCACATGTTGGCTTCGACAAGGGTGAATTCCAAAACATCCTCGGATTGATTTTGACACTCTGAGGGGGGATTTTGCTGTAGAACTAACATCTTTTTTTGCATCCTCTCCCGGCTAGGGACACGTCCTCCATCGGGTGAATCACCCAAGCTTTCGGTGTCACTGCACGCAGTGACGTAGGCCTCTTCGCCCGAGGGGAAAAACTGACTGTTCACAGTCACAAAGGAGTCCGTCTCGCTCACCGTGCTATCACGACTGCGCAGAGAGGTGCGTGAATATCGAAGGAAGTCGGGATCGGTGATGAAGGGACTCTGCGAGCGCGATCGACTTAACGGAGATTGAGCAGATTTTATCTGTTCTTGCGATAAATTCATTACTTCATCGAGGGAGCACTTCGATCTGGTTTTATTCGATAGTGGCTCACGCATTGGGCCAATGATTGTGTCAGATGAAGCCATACCACAGACAGCTGACGCTGAGTAGTCAGCTGATTTCAAATCCTCCGCAGTCGATATGGAGGTGTCGGTGTTATCCTCCTGTGAGTTCTCTTCTATCGTAGGCAGTGAATGCAGGCTGCCTAGGAGAGGAACTACCCTACTCGGTTCCGCTTTTTGAGAGCTTGGAAGGGTATCATCACTGTTAAGGATAATATCATTGAGGGAAATTATGTTACTGCTTTCACCGAATGTCGGTGAATCGGGCGGTGAGTCAACCGGTCGAAAATCGGCGGGCGATCTCCACGACTTTTGAAGGCGAGTTTTACTTGTAGGCCTCTCGGTGTCCTCCTCATCATCGAACGGCTCCATTGTGGTATGCGATCCGAGACCAAGGTTTTGATAGCACCTGGGTCGTTTGTCAATCCGCAATACATAATCCTCGCCTCCTGACTCGTAAACAACAGGTCCCTCCTGCTGAAAGGTCCTACGAGTGCCTGGACGAGGGGAGGGAAGTTTTTCACTGAGAGCATCAATATCTCGGCGCACAGATTTCAGCAGAATTTCCATCGACTCGAGACGTGCTTCACTGTCTTGAAGCCACACCTCTTCCGGGGAGAGCACTCTTTCTGCCATCAGAGTCAGTAGTAAGGGTTAAATGCGATCAGTTGTCTAACTCGCTCACCTACAACCGTTGTCGAGATAATTAGGCATTGATTTGTCAAAGTTTTCTCATTTGGGCGTGGAGTAGGTGTCTGCGCGTGGGTGCTCGTGTGTTTGTGTGCCTATGCGTATGAATGCATGTGCATGTATATGTGGGCAGGCATGGACGCGATTGTAAACTTGGAATCTTGCACGCACGACTGAATGCTGAGTCACTGGGTTACCTGAGTGTTGGCTGGTGCACGCACCAACGCGTACACATGCTTCTCTGGAAATTTCCGCACGAGCCAATCCCCTCTATTAAGCTGCCTGTGGAGGCTTCCCATTGGTGCAGACGAGGTTAATGGCGAAAGGCAGATACATCGCGATTGGCTCGAAGGCGTGGTGATCGCGTATGTCCGACAAGGGGGTACGATCTCGCTGGTTGTTAATAATAATATAATATAGAAAACTAACAAATGCGTCATTTGATATGGCTAGGGATAAAAATGGAGTATCGAGTAGAACCTCTGTGTTTGGTGGGGAGTTAACGAGTGGGTTAACGTAGAGTCAACGAACTATGCGTCGCCTTTTGGGTACAATAGGACTCCCAGGGCTCCTATTGGATATCCAAAGAGATTGAAAAGGCCGAAGCCTTTTGATGCTAAAAACTCCGAGTATTACGCTCCTCGTTTGCCGAATCCTCCGCCTCTCAGGTTTGGTGCGCGAAGCTACGTAGCGGGTATTGATGTAACTTACACACCCTTTCTAGAACCGGACACGAATGCGTTCATTCATTTAAGAGGCGATTACATTGTACTAGGCGTTACCATTGGTACTATCCGCAAGAGACTGCCTTTGTATTGCATTGGATGACATTTGAGATTATTTTCGAAAAATACTTCTATTTTTGCCATGGGCAGCGAAGTAGAGAACTAAAGCCACCGCTGCCAAAATAAAAAATGAAATAAACCATTTTGGCTTTCAAAGGAGATAGCTGAAAAGGCGATGAAGAGTGGTCCACAGAGCCAAACTTCTAGTGGATTTCAACTAGTCCTATTTTAAGATGTCATTGTTCGTTCATTTAAAATAATTAGCCCTATTACCTTAAATGTCAAAGTAATCAAATTCGTGGCAATTGTTCATACGAGTAGTGGGTGCTTACTACTTCGCAATTTATTCTCATCTTGATGAGGCCCTGAGGATATTATTTTAGAATAAGTTACAGCCACTATTTATCATCTGCAAGCTGTGATTGCTAATAAGGAGGTCAAAGCGATAGAAATATTCACGACGGAGTAGCGTCTTATCAGTAAATGCAATTTCAATGCCTCTTCAAAGTGATGCAGTAGTAAATCTCATCCTAATCCGACCAGAGTATATGGGTCTGCATTTCGTGTTCATACACGGCTGCGAGATTTTGAGATAACTCCAGCAGGGTGGATCAGACGCCAGGGCGCTCTCACTCGTGGGGCTGACGGCGATCAAGGCGACAGATGATTTGTGGAATCGAACCTATCCGCACTGACCTGAGGGTTTGCGAATGGCCCCACCAGTTTACGTGGGTCATTTCTTACTAATGCCCTAGTCTTACTACTAAACAAACTGGTTAGCTTGCAACTACTGTCGTTTGGTTCTTGAATGGCCGTGAGTTGCATAAGCAAAAAGTTCCTTTTGAGCCTTTTCAAATGGTCTAAACTTTACGCTGTTAAGCTTCAAGTACAGCGCAGTCTTGGGCACTCACGACTATTTATCATAAGGACTAGAAAACTAGGGTTCCATAAACCTGATCTCATTCGCGAGATTAGAATGACTTTTAACAACCGGCTAGCGGTATCAGGTGCCGAAAATGTTTTAAATGAATGCCATGAATTTAAAGTCAAGTTAGGCTACAATTAAAGGGATTCATTTCACTTTATTGTCACTCAGCACTTCACAAAAAAGCCTTCCAAAATGCACCCATCCACCGGAGAATGTTGCTTTGAAACAACGAAAACATTTCTCACAAAACAAATTAACAATACTAAAGCAATGGGGAACGCATCTCTCATATTACTTTGGGTAGCGTGTAGGTAAAGAATAGCCATTTCTCACAATTCAAGCAAGTGATTTATCGTGGATTCATTACACTGGCATGCAGATGGAACCTGTTTCCTCAACTTACTACATAAAAGTGGTAGTAACGGATTTAGCTTTTCTCTCTTTCTGTTCTGTTTTCACACCCGTAGAACGAACGGATTGGTTAGAGGAGAACATTTTTACTTCATAAGTCTTGTGTTGCACCACGGCACATCCCTGAAGATAAAAGCAAACATAATACTAGGGAGAAATATGCATTGTCAACATACGAAAGGGCCGCGCGGCTATTGGCATGGACCGGAGGTCAGCCCACCCTGCGAGGGTACAATTACGTAGCACCTGGCTGGTCCTTTTACTAAAACCAAGAGTTAAACAAACGGTGAAAGTATTAAATAGACCCCCTCGTCTTCTGCACGTCGTCCTCAGCGACTCTCTTAGTCAAACTCCCACTTCAGCCAGCACAACGTAAGCAGTGCTGTATGGTGAATGTCCAGCAGCCAATCGTGTCAATAATCGAATTTCTATGCGACTGGGATGGTACTTGACTGCAACGTCATTGAGCTGTCTTGGCAATTCTGCTGAATCTAGAGTTTCGCCCTGTATGGCAACTGTGTTGGGGGAACGGGGAATGCGGTGGCCATCACGCGTGTCGAAGGGACATTGATCCAAAAGTGGAGTCATGTGACATAGGACGGGATTTAACATAATTCCGTGGTGGTAAGGTTTCGTGTCTATTCCTCCTTACCACTTTGCTCTCACCTCAGTACCGCCCAACCATAACTATCCGGGTTCTATCCAGCCAGCAGGGAAATGGAGGAAGTATTGCAAATTTACATAATTGATGTCTTCATATAGGAACAGTGGACGGCTACATAACGATCCTTTTTGAATGATCCACGGCCACAGATTGGTGTCGCTTCAGTTATTAAAAACAGTCCTGCATAACATGGGACTGGAGTAGATACCGAATGTGGACGTCAAATTCTCAGCACTTCTCTTACGGGGCATCATTTCATCCAACCGCAACATATGCACTTCTTCCAACTGACAAAGGTTTATCACCCAGCAGTAGAAATAAGGCTATATGCCCTTCAGCGTCGAATTCGCTTTCTGCGTCCACCATTGTAGCACCCCGGGACTTGCCTGAATATGTATTGTTGACCTACAGCAAGGCATGCAGCTACTGGCATAGCCCAGAGGCCAGCCCAACCGGGGAATGCACAAGGGCGAGGGGTCTAAGTGGCTCCTTTAACAAAACAGTTAAACAAACGACCAACGTATTGCAGTTGTCTATGTGTACAGGAAATCGAAGCTGTTAGGGGTGGGATATCCTTTCCCCCTCCGGGGTCAATGGCATCGACGCAGCCACGGAGTCCGCAAATACGCTGATGTGTGCTGGCAGAAATAATCACTTTGTGGAGCGTTCAACCCATTTGCTGACACAGAATGCTACAGTTTTCCTATCCCCACTGAAAACTATCATGAATTTCACAAATACCCATTCCTTACTTCTTAAAGTTACCAGTTGACCTAAACATGTTAGGGAATGGGAGCGTGCTGGAGAAGCATACAAGCACACCTTTGAAGGATATTTGACACTTACTCTAGCGTGGGATCTTTGTTGCCACTAAATTACTAGTCACGCTAGGGTTCACGAAAGTGCTCCACTTTAAAATAGACTTGATTATTTAGCACTTAAGATTTCAACTTTTCTTTGAGCAATCTGGCTTGCTACAACTTTAAAGAAGATAGGAAATATAAGACATAACGCATATCCATTATCTGACGCAAACCAATCAGTTTATTTCTCAATTTTTCATTCCGACTAATTGCGTGCCACTTCCCTATTTGGATCAAGAAGGTTAAACAAATGGGTAGCTGACACGACAGCACTAGATTCACACTCGATATGGGAACCATTGCCAATTATTGAGCCACTTTGTAGCTTTCATTCGATGTATTGCAATACGATGGTGGTTTATTCCCCTGTATTGGTGAGGCGCCACTTTTGACTTGGCCTTTGTACCCCACCGGGTGAGCTGGCCTTCGGGCCATGCCAGTAGCCTAAACACCTTCTCTGTGTTAAATATATGTTCTGCCCTAGTAGTGTGTCTTCTTCCTTCTTTAGGGAAGTCTCAGGACGCTACATTGGTGGCAGCGGAAAACGAACCCGATCCCAAAGGACATCTATCCTGACTTTCACTGCTGCGTGATAGACCTTAGCGGAGCGAATGGTGATGACCCCAAACAGAAGGGTTAAAGTTGACGTCTACCTTTGGCATCCATCCCAGTCCCGTGTTCTGCAGGGAAGCCATTAATAACTGAAGCGACACTAGCCGTGAACCATCTGGAAGTTTCGTTACAGACTTCCCCTACAGTACTTGCATTAAGCTGTTAATAAAGTGAATTCACGACATCTCCCCCATCTCCTTACTGGCTGAATAGAGCCTGGGCAGCTCTAGAGGGGGAACAACGTGACAAGGAGGAACAGACGCAAAACCATTTCCCCATGGACCTGTATTCAATCCCGTCCTTCCTTGCACAAATCTGCTTTTAAGCCAGTGTTCCTACATCTATCTATGGACACGCATGATGGCCGGCACAATTCTCTGTCCCTGAATCAAGTTCCCAAACCGGAGGAAACTGCGGATTCAGTCAAACTGCCAAGAGGGATCAGTGAAAATGTGGCAGAGTGTCTCCTCATTTGTACGCGAATTTGATGACTGGCGCGGCCGGCTCGTGGGTCTTTCCTTGAAGCACCGACTACGTTGTGGTGGCTGGCAGGGGAGGTCAACCAGGGGAGGGGGGGGTGCCGAGGACGACGCTCAAAAGAGGAGGGAAGCTAGGTAGTAAGATGGATGTTTATCCCTCGGTATCGGCGAGGAGCCACTTTTGACTTGGCCCTTGTACCCCACTGGGTGGGCTGCCCTTCGGGCCATGCCAATAGCCCAAATACCTTCTCTGTGCTGAATACGCATATTCTGCCCGAGTGGTATATCTTCTTTTGTCTTCATGGGAGTCTCGGGACGCCTCAGTACATTTTGACTTATTGTCGGAAGTTTACAAAAGCTAAAAACCTTCCAGAATTTGCCTCTTTCTTCTAAAAGGACATTGGTTTGGTGTATTGTACTGCCTATTATAGATCCATGAAAACAGTGCCATTAGCTAGAAAAGAGGCAATGTGGCAACCATCCAGACGACTGAAATAAGATCAATTATTCTTGTTAAAAAACTAAAAATATTCTGGCAATAATTTTGCTGAAATTAAGTGAATGAAACATTTTTTGAAAATGCTCTGATTCCATGCCCGTGTAATCTTTATGAAAATTAACCTTAGGTGATAATTTGAGGTTTTAGCCTAAAGTTAATTATTGCCATGTTATGATTAAAATTAATTGCACTATATATCATCATTAGTAGAAATAGTTTGCGAACTGGAAAGAGCCAGTAAAAAGTCTGGGCGTTTTGGAAACCCGCCCTTGTAAAGTTATCCCGTCTACGTGGTGCTGCGTTGCAGAATGAATTTCCTTAATGATTGGTTTATTTCCCCGTTCGCGAAGATTTTAAATTACCTTGGATTGTATCAGAAAAGCGGTAAACTAGTTTTTTTGGGTTTGGACAATGCTGGCAAAACCACTCTTTTACATCGCCTCAAGGATGATCGGTACGGAACTCATAATCCTACGCTTCACGCCACATGCGAGGAACTTACAATTGCAGGCATGAAGTTCACAACCTACGATCTCGGTGGTCATGAGCAGGCACGTAAGGTGTGGCACTCGTACATTCCCGCTGTGGACGGGATTGTTTTTATTGTCGATGCCAGTGAGAGTGAGCGGTAAGAAAATCTTTATGATGAACTTATTTTTCAAGTTTCAATGAAGCTAAAGTTGAACTGGATAGTCTTATTATGGATCAACAGGTTGCTAACGCACCGATTCTCGTCCTGGGAAACAAAATTGATGTGCCATCTGCCGTCAGTGAGGCAGTCCTAAGAAGTCACCTGGGCTTGGATGGACAGGTAACCGGAAAAGGAATAGTTCCCAGAGAGCACATTGCTAGTGGACGTCCTATGGAAATTTATATGTGCAGTATTCTTAAACGGCAAGGATATGGTGATGCTTTTAAGTGGTTGGCTCAATATCTTGACTGATTTTCTTTTGTTTTGGCAAAGACGGATTATGTACCCAACAGGCTTTTTTATTTGATCTCAAATGCATACGATCGCTTACCACTTCCGGGGATGTACATCAACGTTAAATAGCAGCCTGCTGTTCTTCATTACTTGTATTACCCATAAATATGACAAATTCTCCCCATGTATTCGCTCTCGGTGGTCTTGCCATTATTCCATGTCTCCCGGAATAAATTTTGCTAATACTTGGTTAGAGTGAAGTTCTATGCTTCGAGGCGCCCAAATGCTGAATTTCTTTGATGAATGAGAGCTGGACCGTGATATTGCCATCGTGTTTACGTTTTACTCCTGCGTAGTTCCTCCTGTTTCGTTAATACTCTACTTTTATCGGGAATCGTTTTATTGCACCTATTAGTTGATAGATTAACGCAGCTTTAGGTTACATTCTTTCGCACACCTGCGGCATGTTTAAACCAATATTTATCATTTCTACTGAACCCACTTGTGTGCTGGTCAACTCCGCTGTAGTTGTCACCAGCGTGATCCTTACTCAGACCCTAATAAGACTTTGAAATGTCACCAATGTCACTTTGACTACCAGACCTGTTACGAAAGCGAGTGGTTCCCAGCAAAATCCAGAAATTAACGTGTTATTATCATCTTTAGTATTGCTTAGGCATTGACTTTCTTACCATTGCAGTTACAATTGGTTAAAATTTTTAACCTGTGAAGCATTTGAATCACACGGTTTAATTCGTAATTCATCATGACATTTTAATTCATCAAATGCGTTAGCCATATCTCCCCCCTTTGATTCTGTCGTAACTGTATTTGCTCATTTTCGCTGGATGGGTTCTTCCGTCATTATTTTGGGAGGATGCGCATTGCTACTTAAGATGCTGTTAGTAGCGTACCCAAGATTTCGTTGGTTCCTCAACTTCTTGAAGTCCCGTGGGTTCTGCATGTTACAGCGCACTGGAGAACTTTGGCCACAGAGGCACACTTTGATTTACCAATATTACCCCAAAAGTTTACTAGTACATCAATGGAACTTCATTTCAACGACTAGCTGATCAATTCGCCTTGAACACTTAACATGCTAGGCGCAATGGTCAAGGCACATTTACCTAAGCTCAATTTTTAGCGATATTATCGTAACTTCAAGGGATATTCCGATAATGTGGAGTTCATTTATGAACTCATTTTAAGTGTCAATTCCAGGGCTGCTCAGTGGAGTTACTATTGAACCTTAACGCTTTGTGAGTCACACTCACTGGGGTTAAACATCAACAGGCGACTCTGATGGTATTCATAACATTGAAGCACAACCCGTGATTGAACGAGGTCATTAATCAACATCACGACGGAATAAATTAAGATAATTAGGTTATTTAAGGGGGATCACGAGCAGAAGTTCGGATTTATTTCACCAATTGCATCTTTGAGTGTGATTGTCTCATGTTAGCCACAGCAATCAGCCCTTTGTTTATTCTCAAATACACAAAAAAAACTTAAAAATCGGAAATCAAGTGTCAGTTAATTACCCTACCCTTATGAAAATGTGATTTGTGTGATGAGAACGTGAAGATCAGGAAGAAAACTAGGGGATGGGTAAAATACATTTTAATGTCAATCTCATTGTTTAGAGGGCGACAATTTCTGCTAGTAGGAGAGGCAGGAGGAGAGGACAGAAGGAAGTGTTATCTTATTTGGATTTGGTTGTGTGTGTGTGATAAATGTAGAAGGCTAGGCATTTTAGTGCTCTGCGTTCGCGTAGATGGATTTGGCGTACGACGGTGCAACACAGAGATCTGATTTACACGGAAACGAGCCGCTCTTGGCGAAGTGTGGTGAGGTGGAGGAAAGTCTACTGTCCACTGGGGAGGTAGAATCGGGTCGTTGGGTTTGCATCAGATCTGCCGGTGCTTGATTTATGTTTGTGTAGTCCACACCGAGGGGCTGAAGCTCCTAAACCAATGCGCCAACACATACAAACGCATCGAGAGAGGATGCAATTTCAAATGGCACAAAACTGTGGCAACTAGCCAAGCAAGCGGCTAACACTACCGGTGTTATTTGCTTGTATTTTTGGTAACAAATAGGCTTTGGGGTTAGCAGATAGGCAGGGTATGACGAACATAGGTTTTTCAGAACATAATCTAGGAGACTTGAACGCGCCTTTACGCCGCGAAATTAGTAAACAGGAAGCTTGGGGACTGTTTCCCTTCTGATGCTTATTTGATTTGGACAGGAATCATTCAGCTTCTGTTTTCCAAATCCACTGATTTTCAAGTGATCAAGTAGAAATTAAACTAATATTGCATCTGGTCACACGCTCGTCACTCATCATTGCTCAATCGGATCAGCCACATGACCCGATTCTAAGTAGAGCATCACCAGATAGAGAGCTATCAAACGTATCTGAGTACTTTGAAGTACATTGTTTGCGCAGTGAAAGTCCTATTTGAAAGCAAACTTCTGGGAGACATTGATCAGTGGTGTACTTTTACAAATCGAGGACCAACAACAACAGCAACAACAATGAAATTGCCAAGCAATACTCACGTTATGCAATTGAAGCCGCTGTGAGAGAGTGGAGACAAAGTTTTGCACAGCCTTATAGATAAAACGATACTGTGTTTCTATCTGCACCATACCGGAACGCTGCTCTCGTACAGCCTGCACAGTGCGCGAGATGTCGATGTCACACTGCAGACCATAACGTTTGATGTAGTTGATGAGCATGTCAATCACAATGAAGGTACCACTTCGGCCAATTCCTGCACTACAATGCACCACCATTGGACCACATTCCGTGAGACTCTCCTGGCAAGAATAACAACAATACCTTGCTTTAATCTTTAAGGTCTTTGATGATGCGACTACCATGCTGGTGGCTCGGAATTATCCTACAGAGCCTTCGGGGGTAGCCCGGGTGTTGTATAACCAATGCCTTGTTAAAATACCCTTTAATGGCAAGTGATAGATCTAATCCGAGAATCGGCTGATGTGAGGGGGCGATTGTTTATCAGTGGTTCGCGCACATAAATTGCGAACCGAAGCCATGTTTGCCAAAGTTTATGCCGACTGTCAACGGTATACAATGCTGGGGAAAATTTAGGCCGTACGGACGAGTGTCTAGGTTACTATTTTTATTCCAAAGCATCATGTGCCATCTCTGGGCGTTGTGACTTCCATACACCTATGGAAGTGCATCCGAGTGAAATACAGTGGCATGAGTGATCGGGAGGGTTAAAAATCTCCACTTTAATCGAATTACGCGCGTAGCCATCTGACCTAAGGGTCAGACCGGTAGGCTGTCAAGAATACTGATTTTCTGCTGTCTAGAACATAGATAAAATGCGTTTCCAATGGATCGAATAAACAGTCAGAAAGTAAAGGTAATTGCACGCTAAAAACCTCCGTGTAGAGAATGGCGCCTATGGTATTTTGGAACTACTGCGACCTGGTTTCCACACTTTTATCCTTGCGCTTAGATTTGTAACAGCAAATGCAGACAAGGCGGTAATTGGCCACGCCTGAAATGGGCCATGTGGCTAGTTGTCTGCCTAGTTGGCCAGTCGGCCGTCTTATTGGGTGTGGGGATTACCAGTCCAAAGCGAAGGTGGCTGCAAGGACTAATAGTAATGGCGTCCTGTGAGCAGGTGTGGAAATGCCATAAATTCGTCGCGGCATATGCAAGTGGTTATGTTTACAAGTTGATACAGAACACCATTTCAACTAATAACTTCTCAATGTCAAGGTAGTTTGCACCATAATTGTGCTGTGTTCTGCGACTTCTTTCAAAGCTTAAGTGAAAGAGGCGACTCACCATGCGCTTGGAAATGTCAAACATGAAGTTAAGCACACAGGAAGGATCAGCAGGTGTTCCGTGGTCAGGCCAGGCATGAAATTGGTAGTGGTACACCACGAAGCCCCTGGCGTCACCACTACCGTTGTTGGCCTTACCACTACTGCTGTTGGCAGCAGGATAATCACGAGACAGATGGAGCTCACGCAGGGTGTACGTCTCCAAGTTCTGCTCCGCAAGGTGGCAAACTCGCAGTGTTCCACCGTAGCTGGACAAATCCAGAGTAGGATGTGTCAGTGTTGGCCAATACCTCGAGCACTTGTTCTGCACAAAACCAGGTAAACGAAACGGTTAGAGTCAACTAGACTTCGAGGCAAAAAAATCGAGTGAAAGCTGTGGTTTACGAGGTCCACAATCAAGTAAAAATAGCCAAAACCAAAGCGATTTTCCAACCATGATTTGACATTTTTCATAATTAAGTTTAATTTTCATTACAAAAGAACAGTCCAAAGTGCATGCACAAATCACAATAAAGTCTTTTAATTCTCTCCAGGCAAACGTGAAGCTAGCAACACATTTTGCGACAGCAAACTTCCGCCACCGCTTATGCGAGCATAACTTCAATCCATCAACTCCATGAACACATTGAGTTTGAAAGGGGACAGGAGCAAATGTCCGCCGATAGAGTGAAAGTGACACCACGTTGTGGACACCAGTAGGTTAATTAGAGCTTTCACATATTCCGCTCACCAAATGATGAAAATTGCCAAAGGGTATTCTATTGATGCTAATCTATTTGCTGCTTGCAAACGCCTACAACTTATGGTGACTTTAAAGACAACAACTCCAAATGAACCTACTTCAAAGGGCCATGCCCAACTTTGCTGATTCGATGCTGCGCTGTGGAAGACCGCAAATACATGAGTCTGTTAAGACTTGCAAGAGAGTGGTCGTTGAGAGCATAATGGTGGGCAACCGAGAAAGAGATCAGGTTTGCCGTATCAAAATAACAATACAATGGAAGAAAGATAAGAGACGTAGGTCTGAGACTCGACTCAACATTGCTTTTTGACAAATGTTCTTACGAACACCGTCTAGCTTCCAGCATTACCCTGCAAATTACCATAAATGTGGTTTGGAAAAGATATGGCAAAGAAGTCTATCGAAGCCTTCTTGGGGTGATGAAACTCCGTTATATGACCTTTGCCCCTGTCTTCGTGGTTAATTCCACTTCCATCGAACACTGTTGAGATAGCCGAAGCGCTCGAAACAAGACAGAAGGTATGTATCAGAGTAACGGCATCTCCACTTTTCCTCGATTTGACCTTTACCCTGACGACACAGAACCCCATCTGTGCTCGGGGACCACAGGTATGTAACTGTAGAAAAGGGTGGCCTACCCTGCCTCGTTCCACCTCCTTAGTGATCATGACAATGATGGCACTGTGCTCCTGCCACACCATGCGCCAGAAGTCCACAATGGTGTTAGGCAAGGTGCCCTGTGTGGCGATGTACCGTGGACACGAGGAGGAGGAAGAAGAAGGCGACAGAGGAGCGGGACTGCCCCTTGCAGTTTTCGGTGGCAAAGGATCCACCGTAGTTGAACCACCAAGCAAACTTTCAGTTAGAGAGTCCTAGCAATGCAAAAGTAGAGATTTAAGTAGTTTTACACCAATCGACTTTGTATAGGACTTGGTGTTTCAACAGAAGGGCCAAACGATGGGAACCAAAGGTTTGAAGAATATTTAATGGTACAATCTGATGAATGACCAATTATGTAACTTTACCTACTTCACAATCCCCGATACCCAAAGAGAAGGTTATCTGCACGAGAATTTGAAAGCATACTGAATCGGAGAAACATTTGCATGCAATAAAACTAAAAGCATCGTTTTATTATCGTCATTAAAATACCCCCAAACAATACAAATCAACAAATTTGGTGTCGCATTGTGTAGAAAGATGTAAAGCACATAAATAATGCATGGGAAATCAGGCCGACCCAAGTTTGGATAATGACAAATAATACTCTGGGGTCAAAGGGTTGGAAGTACAATGGAAAGTACAATTATGCAACAGGTTACACTTACACTAAGAAGGCATTCTGGTGGATATTGCTCTGCGAAACAGTCAACTACGTATTTTTGTGGTCCGTTCCACCGACGGACAACTGGTAGTCTCACAACATGCGCAAGACATGGCTTGTTTCATTTACTTCCAACCACATTATGCATGTATGTATGTACTTTCAGAAGTTGCAAAAGCCAATCGTCCTCTAAAGTGAAGACTACAAAAGCGCCGATCACACCTGATTAGCAGCATTAAAGGTGGCTTTTCTTGGCTGGACGGTTAACTCAAGAGAAAATAAAAATCCAAACGAAGCGAAGCAAAATCATGCGGTGAAAGTGTAACACCATCCACAACCAGGAGCACGCAAACGCATAAAAGCCAACCCAACCAGGCACGCGGCTCTCGTGCAGGGAGTTGGAGACCGACGCTTTTCGTTCTATCGCCTTCATGCCCACATGGGCACGCAGATCTCTCGACCGCATCAGAGGCACAACGCCAAAGTGCGCACGTGGGTGTGTGCAGACGTGCGTGTGTGCATGATCGCGAAATTGCTGGCAGTGAGTCCACATTCACCTGCACACATGCACGCACACACGCGCATAACGCATTCACGTGCGCATTTGGACCGGGGCAATTTTACGCTCCACACAACACAACAAGCTTAGCCACTAATCGCCGGCCAGTGGAGAAGATCTAAAATAATGGCTAATAAATAGGCTTGAAAATGAATTGGATATGTCTAGATCTAATTAAACGGCTTCACGCCCTCCTATTTATGGAGGTGATGTGTAGAAGATAAATGGTTTATTCAGAGATGTAATGTGTTGAATGTTTGCTTAACTCTAGGTTTTCGTAAAGGGACCAATTGGGTGCGCTGCCATTGCACCCCAGCAGGGTGGGCTAGCCTCCAGGCCATGTGAGTAGTCCCAAGCCCCACTGTCTTCTTTCATCTTCGGGGAAGTCTCAGGGTGCTACATTACTGGTTGAAGAAAGCGAACCAGATCTTAAAGGACATCTATCCTGAATGCTGCTGCTAGGTGATAAGCCCTTGTGAGGCGGAAAAAGCGCATATGCCGCGGATGGAAGAATCGGTAACGACCCCTATAGAAGGACTGAAAATGGCGTCTACCTTCGGCAACCACCCCAATCCTGTGGCCTGGAGGAAAGCTATTAACAATTGAAGTGACACCAGCCGTAAACTATCTAAAATAGTCCCATACGGATCTGTCTACCGTTCCTGTATGATGCTAATTAAGCAAACATATAATACTTCCTCCACTTCTCTACTAGTTGAATCGGGGCCAAGATAGATAAATGTCTGACCAGCACTGGGGCGAGAACAAACTGGCAAGAAGGAATGGACACGGAACCTTACCGCCACGGAACTATGTTAAATCCTGTCCTATGTTACATGACTCTGCTTTTGGGCCAGCATCCCTACGACTAGTGACGGGCACGCGTGATACCCATACAGGACAACACTCCAGATCTGGTAGATTTGTCAAGAGGGCTCAACGCCGTTATAGCCAAGTATCTTTTCAGTTGTATGGAAATTCAATGGATGGCACGGTTGGCTAGTGGATATTTTTCTTACAGTACCGACTACGTTGTGCTGGTTGACGCCGGAAGTTGACCAAAGGGAGCGCCGAAGACGACGCGGAGAAGGGAAGAGGAGTTGTATGCTACGTCCATTTAACTCGCTGCTTTGGCAACGGGACACTTAGGGGGTCCACCGGGTGGGCTGGCCTCCAGGCCATGCCAGTAGGCCCAAGGTCTACTGCATGTCAAATATACATATATTCCGCCCTAGTATTCTGTCTTCTTTCGCCTTCAGGTAAGTCTTGGGGAGTTACACAGAGATGTACTGCCTTCACTAAGCAGGTTAGGACGTTGCTGAATTTTTAATCAAAAATTTCATGTTCGCATTAGTTCCAGAAATAAAGGAGCAAACTGATAATGGCATCTCTGCTGGATTGAAGTAGGGGTGTAAAGAATCTGACCAATCAACGGTCCATTCAAACAGGAAGGCAAACAAAAAGCTTATCAATATATCAATTGAATGTAACAGTGAAAAAGGAATGATCAGTCCTTTTCATTCATTTACCATTGGCACGTTCACAAAGGATAAGTATTCCTTATGAGTCAGCAGAACGACCTGCAGTTGAACTCTCATTGATACCTCAAACACAAATCAGGGTTATGAAGGCTAGAGCTAGGACTGCACTAGAATTTCACTGCATTCAAAACACTGATTTTGACAAAAAAATCCCATTTGACCTATGAAAAAAAGGTTCATTTGCATATCAAATAAGTGGACTATTCTCTCCAAAGTGCGTTCTCGCACCCATGTGTGCCAACTAGGTAACCACTTGGTATTCGCCACTGACAGTCCATGGACATTCCATTACCCTGCAATTTACCATTTCACATCTGTGATTTCCTTGGAAGCAAAGAGTCACCAGATACTCTTATCGAGCAAACTGAGTGTGCTTAAAGTTTTTGCACAGAGGTAGAAAAACTGACTTTTCGTGGTTCCAACATGTGGAATCCTGTTAGGTCGGTGTAACAAACGCAGAGTTGCAGAGACAGCTAAAACTGACTAGCGAAGCCCGAAGGATAGTAGAGAATGAGAAAGCAAGAAAGCTGACTGAGAGTGAGGCATTTGCCTACATTCTACTACATTACAATCCTGCGTAAGTAAAAGTAATTAACACTTGTTCCATGAGAAACAACACAAATCTTTTTTAAAAATCGATTTGTTGAGAAGAAAGCTAAAAAGCGTACCGGCCAGCTGATGTAATTCGCATTAATGTAGTCGGAGCCAGGGATATTGGGATCGCCGTCAAGAAGACGAACAATGGTTGAGTCAAAGGGAAGAATATTCTTATAGCGATTTTTGTCCAAATTGTGAGACTTGGCCCCCTCAAGACGACTTCTGGCTTTGGTCTAAAAGGCAGCAAGCAAGTCCACCAGCGAAATGCGCTAGATCCAACGACAGAAAACGCCTATTACTTGCACACACTCATGGCAAAATGCATTCGAATGCGGATTAAAATCTGCATGACATTTTTAATGATACCTTTAACTAGCGTTTGTTTAGGATTTCCCAGAATCGAGTACTAAGTTGGGAATAAACAATGTTAGGTGAAAACACAATCAAACATGGGCCACGGTTCTAGTGACTGATAATGTAAACTGCTGATGTAGTAGTGTAACAACCTCAGTTCTAAAGCGCATAATTTACTTGGATGACAAAAACACGGCGACTAGTCGTAGCTAGATGATCAAAATCAGCCCAAAGTGGCTTCACAATCAACCTACGCGTCAGTAATGCCTGAACTTCTTAAGTGGCACTAAAACAGTTTCGCGGCTTAGTTCCAAGCTTCACCAAGGGCAAGCGGAAGGACCAGAGCACATGAGAAAAAGCCCAAAGTAAGAGTAGAATGGAAAAGCTATGGGTAAAAGTAACATTAACATTGTAGAAGCTTACATAAATGAATGAGCAAAACCGCACGTGATTGTTTAGGGAAATCATTAATTCGGGAAAGCTGGACGGATCGCCTGTTAAGGTGTAACGTCTTTAAAAGATAGAAGAAGCTGCCACTTAAACAACTGAGAGATCAAATGATATCCACAAAACCAGCGAAACCGCGGTGAGGTCCAACGAAGCTGAGTTACAAGTGAAATATAGAACGGTTGGTAAAGTTGTCCAATTCGTAAGAAAAGACGGGATAAACTCATATTTAAAAAAGTCATTAAATTTACCGCTATGGCAGTTAACCGTCTAGCCTTGGTTTTTTTCAAATAGTCGGTTCGATGGAAAACATGGACGCAATAACACATCAACTGGCGAGATTCAAGTCGTTCAAAATCACTGAAGCTTTCGGACATTACCACATAGACTGGCAGTGAGCGATGACTTGACTATCCATTCAATGTGGAAATAGAACAGTTTGATAGTACTTGAAATGGATGCGGTTAATTGCCCAAATGATTACTGACAAATGCGATACCTCCAACTTCACACCAACACAGGCACCAATTGTTTATTCTGCCTGATCTCTGTGTATGGGCTTTCATGGGTACCAGTTTGCCCTCAAAACGTCTGCAAACTGTCTACAGGAAGCAATTGCTAAAGGATATCCGACATTGGCCTAAAAAAGCTTTATTTAGAAAACGAAAGCTGGTAAAAACGGGAGTCTCGGGAAACAACAGTTCATATTCAATGATTCGCAATGTCTGAACAAGTTATGTTGGTAAATCGTCAATAGGGGGACATATATTCCTACAATTAACACATTTTCGAGTAATAATGACAAAAGTTTACCAGTCGAACCAGCAGTACAACAAACTACAGTGGAGTTTGGTTAATAAGATAGGTAATGACGAACAAATGAGTCAAGTGTGGTCGAAAAAAAACGCACACAAGATCGGGTTGAAAAGCGTAAACATTTCGGTGAGATTACCGACAATCTAGCTAAATATTCAAAAGGATTAAGGCATTTGGGTTACTCCAGAAAAAATATTAATTTCGCCTAAAAAGAGGGTTTTTAAATAAAGATTCGCAAAGTCATTTTATTTCGAAAATACGGTAGGGGAATGTTGGGGGAGGGAGGGGAGAGGAAACAGTTGCTAAAGTGACTTCCATTTATCACGAATCAAACTTACATCGTGAATGTCTTGGTGAAGCTCCTCGAACTCTTCATGAAAACCGGCCAAATGTCTACCATTGACGTTTTCGCACTCAAGTTGTCGTATTCGTTTGTTTATGGTGGAGACGTTGAGACGAGTCGCGTTGAAGGGCTAAGAGGAAGAGAATCTACCAAATTACCGTCCATTGAGGGGGTGGATAACAAAATACTAAAGCAATATTCCGCAATTTTGATCGATCCAAGGAAAAATTATCATTTTTATAAGCCTAACTGTGTGTGACATTTTACAGGCGCAAATGAGTGGTATTTCAGAAATGAAATGTCTTCAGACGTACCAACACCATGACTATAAAATTACATTTTCATTTACCAGTTCACTTACATGAAAAAAGAAATAAGGGGAAAATTAATGTAGCAATTGTCTACACAGGATAACCTTATTTAGACTATAAGGGAAAATGATTCATTTGGACCGAAAACAGGTTTAATTTTTGGTGAAGTTTACCAAAGCCTGAGATTATTTGAATCGGCCTAATAGGTTTTACCTTAGTTTCGCCTGATTTACCTGAATGTAAAAGCAAAAAAAATGATGCAAAATTTTTTAAATTAGTGAACGGAGCGAATTAGATTGAAAGCCGGATTGACATAGAAATTAACAGATCCTACTTAGTATTAAGAAGAAATTTCAAGAGACGAAGGAGACTAAACATAACTCTTCTCGTCACATTTAACTAGCCTATTTCGCTAAAATGACTATTCTCATTCTTTAAGGAACGAAGTGATCTCTAAAGTAATTGGTTAGGATTTACGAATGGCGGCAGACCAATAGGTAAAAGCAACTTGTTTTGGGGTAAACCAACGTAGATATAAGTAGGGTTCCATAGGAAAAAAATTATAAAGCATTTGAAAATTAGAAATATTGTTTCTTCAAAGTTAGTGCATCGCAGAGAAATCACAAAAGTGCATTAAAATAACACATTTTAATTTAATAAGGAATCTTCAACCAAACGGATCACAAGAAAATCAGAAAACACAATTTTTGGAGTCCAGCAATATGCCATGATTCACCAGTGGATAAACATGCATTTCCGTAAGAGAAAGGTAAGAATTTATGATTAAACAAATATAATCACTGCTGATAGATTAATGAAACAGTAACTCATGACAACAGGGAATGACAAAACACAAGTAATTTTAAATAAATAAAAAACAATGGCAATGATGCACATTTCAATGAATGATATTCAAATTTGAAATGCAGGCAGATACATGATAACGCTAAATAATGCTGCTGTGGCTAAACAGAAACATACTTGTTTTAAGTATACCAGTCCTCCATTCTTCTCTACCATCGGCGTTGCGGTGTAGAAGTCGATTAGCTCTTTGAGAGTCAAAAACTGATGACCACCGCCGGCATCGAATTTGTTGTCTTTTTTCCGGTTAATGAGAATATGCGACACCTGATCACCAGTTGCAACAGAAAGCACGTATGAACCAGGTTTTTGGATCGACTCTCGTACAAGAAAACTGCCATTCTTTCCCTTTTCCAGCAAAAGTTTCTGCGCTTCATTTCTGGACATCGGACCATGAAACCACCGTGAACTAGAAAGTTTTGAAATGGAAATATCAAAAGGCATAAAGTACATAAATAGCTAAAATAATGCGGAATCCAAAACTTATCAGCCTAAAGGGGCCGAATGTAATTTGAAACACACTAGGTAGAAAGCTACACACCTCTCTGCCAGTGGGTCCTGACAAAATAATGGATACTTTAATTCGATTATCGAACCATTCTTTTCCTTTAATTCACCGTGATTTTCACGATAGTAGTCAACCAATTCGGAAAGGGTCGCAAATGTTTCACCGCCATAGAGATCAAGAAAATCTCCAGTATTCCGAATGCGTATATGAGTAACACAGTCCTCCCGGCGAACAGACAGGGTAAAGTTCCCGGGATTCGTCCAACTAGGTCTTACAAGGAAGCTTCCTGGATCGCCCTTTTCAAGGAGCAGTTTCTCTGCTCGGATTCCCTCAAGGTTATGGTGAAACCATCTACGAAATTCCGATTTATACGTTCGTGTACCTCCTGCGCTCAATAACCATTATTCATGAGAATATTTGTCACTCGGCTTGCTTCAACGTTGCAAAAGCTAAACAGATGCCTATATAGCAAAACTTGCAACCACAATCTGCTTGTAGGCGGGGTCTTGAAACCTGCCTACACGTCCACCGGTTTAATTAAGCCGGTCACTTTGACCTTAGCTAGGTCAACGTCATTACCAATTCTAAACTTGGCGTTAACTGAATAACTTAAGCTTTCACCCAAACTCTAGCATTTATCATTTTCTAAACCAAAATAAGTAAGTTAAACACAGTGGATAGCAGTTTGTACCTTTGCATGCACAGTAATGCCTCTAATTAATCTACACTTGCAATCATCTTCAAATATATTCAGTCTTTGCATAAACTTTGCTTAACTTACACATAGGTGACTTTTTTGAATCATCTTCAAAGGCTTATTTTAGTACGTCACGGAAGGGGCCGGGCTTACCACTAACACATTGTAGGGGTGAGATATTGGGTCTGTGTTGGCAGCGAAATTGCTCCGTGGAGTAGTCGCCTAGCCATACCCTTCTCAGTACTTTGGCCTCTTATGACTTCAAGGAAACTAGAGGCTCTAAAACCAGAGACTCGTTTAGGGAACTCCATTCGCCATCACTTTTCTGCTTGAAGTCCATCTACAAATAGGAAATGAAGATCGCGATTTGATGTTTAGAGTCAAGAATGCGGCGCCTCGAGCATTCTCTCAAGCCGTAAGGTGTCATACAACAGTGGCCAAACATGCACTGCTGACGTATATGGGTTAGAGAGGCAATTGGCGTGGCCCAGACGCCATACCGCGGAGAAAAGGTGCGATAGGAGAACCTCAATTGCTTGCCTAACCAAACCGCGGAGCCTAACAATCATTTACAGAAAGAACATAAAATTTTGAGGTCGGCGATGTATCCCTTTGAACTTGATGGATGGACCACTAAGTCCTCATTGAGAACCCAACTGTGGCACCTCATTATTTCCGCAGGGCTAAGGACAAATGGGGGAACCTAAACGTCAGCAAAACTAAAGAAAAGGGCTAAGTAGTTATATGGACGTGTTCAATAAGTATACAGACACAACACGTGCCCCCTCTGGTAGATTCTGTAGCCATTCGAAATAAGTTAGTGCACAAATTGGAGCACTGATGCAACATGATAATCAAAGTTAAGTAAAATATAGTTATTCGTTTAAGAAGCTTCGGTACATAAGACGACTGGAAGTAGCTAAGATTTGTAGAGGTTCGGGAAAATAATCAGACCAGCAGCTCGTTCAACATCTTTTAGAGGCACGGCGAATGTATTAACATGTGTGCCTTCTGTAATTTCTCGATTAGGAATCACCCAGGCATGGGTCCTCCAGGGGCCCTGCGGTGTGCCCTGTACCGCGACCGCCTTGAAGAAATGAGTCGGAACAGCAACACTATTCGGACCAATCACCTCATAGATGACCTGTCGATGACCTCGTTGAGAGAGGGTCGAGCTTTGAAATAAGAATGAAATGACAATATTTGCGAGACAAGACTGGTAATGTTACGACTTAACTAACCTCGGTAGAAACAGTGGGCCCGTAACAACTACAACGTTTGCCGATCGCCTTGCTATTCCTCGAACGTACTTCTCCAGGTCATTCCATATTCCACGGTTGAAACCATAGCCAACCTGAATGCAAAACACTCACAATTCTCTGGCATGTGAACACTACAATTGACAAGATAATGCCTGTTTTTTTGTACAAGGCACGGAGTCACCTGCACCAATATGACAAAAGCAACGAACCGTGACAGGTTAAGACAAAAAAATATTTAGACCTCTCATATGAACGACAGTTACACCACATCCACCTGTTATCAAGATAGTTCCTTACAGACTGGCAAAAATAAGGCAACGTTTTGGTGAAATGTGGGGCTTGACAGAGTTAACATGGATCAAACTTGTTGGAGATGAATGAATGAAGGGTACCTGTGGCGCAATGTTGCTGAGAATAAATGTTTTCTTCATGGACTCGGCATTGTAATTGTTATTTCCCGCGGCAGCCATATGGCCCCGATCCAACCCACTTTTAGCATAGTCTAAGTTGGTGCTTCGAAACTCCAGCGGTTCACCCAAGTCCTCCACGAAAGCAAATTCCTTTCTAGAATAAAAATTTAGGACGTTAATGGACGAAAAACGCACGCCGAATTCACCATAAGCTCGAAAGTGGTGATTTTAGGGTTTGGAGATGAAAGGTACCTGTCCACGAGATCCTTTGCATCACCGTTAAGATTTTCTTTGGTGAGGTGTTCCAACGTCCACCGGGGAATACGACTCCTCCGGTCATAGAGACAGAGGAATCCGGGTAAAATTTTCACACTTTCAACAGTGGGCACACCTACCTGGGAAACCGGTACGGGAAGAGGACTTTGAGGAGAGAAGACATTACGCGAGAGCGCTTTGAGGTCGGGCGTATCAGGGGGGGTCGGCGCAGTTTTCCTCTGGATGGTGGCGAAGAGGCGTCTTTTGTCGGTAAAAACAACTCCGGTAGTCAGACATCCCGCAGAGAATGCCGCCGATGCCACAAAAAAGTAATTCGCAATCCGAGACGAGAAGAGTCGATGCATAGGTCAAATGATATTCCCTTAGGAAAGAAAAAAATGGCTCCAAAATACTAAATAACAAAAGGCACCCAGCCTGGAGATTTCGTTAAATATACGAAAGTGATGATGGAAGTATTCAAGTTTGAATTGAAATCTGTTTAGCTGTAGACGATCTACAATGCCCTAACCAAACCTGGAGGAAAGTTCCCTTGATGAAACGGCAAAACTTATGAGGGATGAGCCCCTCCAGCCTGTTAGAAAACCAAGAACATGGATAGATTCAACAAAATTGTGACGCGAAGCAAGTGACTACGCAGTACAAATTCGTTCCCTATCCCCAAGTAATAGACCGATCGTTTCCCCTCAAGAATATATCAGTAGAAGAGTTGTAAAATCCATCAGACATCCAACAAGCAGCCACAGACAGGAAAAGACAAAAGCATGCAAAGTAGGCGTAGAATGTACTTGATTTTCATTTACCCAATCTTAACCTTTTGCATGAAGACATGGGTTTATACATAAAATTTATAGATCACATGGCTGGGCAATTACTTTGACAAGGAAAGGGAGGACATTTTCTCCCCCAAGGCGTCTAAAAGTGACTCTAACGCGCTGTTCTGCTTTCGATGCTGTGAGATGAGCAGAGCCAGGGGTTTTCTTATATGGACACCCAATTGATCTCCGTGGCGTTTGAGCAGAGACGCCACTAGGTCAACGACGGTGGCCAAATTCTGAGAATCACTGGCCTCCGTGTGGACTTTCCGCTCTACCGAGTCGCTTCGGTCGGGCTTAATAGCGCCCAAATGCAAGAGTATATGGTTTACGGCTCTCGCCGAAGGAAGAACAATAGAGTTGGAGACTTTGTCACTTTTCCGGGTCAGTGCAGCTAGAAGAAGGTCGCAGGCCAGATTTCGCAATGCGGGCAGGGAGGACTTCTGGCAAATCCGGAAGGCCAATCGCACAACGGACTCTGGTGAGGCTGACGAGATCTCCTCAAAGTTTAGTCTCAAATTGGGTGGGGACGACTGCTTAACCAACTTGTCTAGGGCAATAACAATTGAAATACACAGTAAAGTATTCTTCTTGTTCCTCTAAAACATTCGTCAAAATTAACTAATTTATAGGTCCCTGCATCGTCAAATCTGGCTTTTCGAAAATCAGAATAAAGCTAAATTTAACTATATATCAAGGGTAAATCAACCCACCAATCAAAGGCATAAGTTGATTATCATTCTCCGTGTCAAGGAAAGCCGCCTTTAGTGATTCCAAAATGGATTTTTCATCGAAAGGTTGGAGTCGTGACAGCGTCGGTGTGGAAAAGAGCCCGGAGTATCCAAAGCTAGTGGACGCAGGCGACGTCGAGGCGCCTAATTTTGGAGGGGCGAAGAGTTTGCCGGAAATAGGTAGAGATGATTTGTTGCCAAATAAGCCACCCGATGAAGTTGAACCTGTCATATCTAATCCAGCGAACAGATTCACTCTGAGCTGGTTTTCCTTCTGCAGACTTGAAAGACAGGACAGGAAACTAAAACCACCAGCAGCACTAGTGCCAGATTGGTTGACCGATTCATTACCTTGAAGAGAGTAGAACAGCAATAGCGGAAGCAATGCAACAAAAGCTTTAAGGGTGCTGATGAGTCTACGCAGCGCGTTACACAAACATATATCCCCTTTATTATGAAAGACAAAATAGTTGATGGAATCATGTTTTACTACAATTAGCTCTGGAAGGACCCACAAGATTTGCCTATTATGTAGCCCCTCTTAGCTACTACAGATAAAGAAAGTCGTCACCAGTGAATCAAATGTACAATTTATAAACGCACCTGATGGTTTACTTGGTTTCTCAAAACTGTCCTTCATGACAGCAAAAGAGCTTTCCCGCCCATCGTCCCCCTCCTCCTCTTCCTCTTCGTTGCCATCCTCTCCCTTATCATTGTAGCTCTCTTGACTTCCGTCATCACTATCCGATTCCAGCTCATACTCCTCCCCGGCTACATCATCCCCGTTGTCACTGCCCATGTCCTCATTGAAGGCACGGTGATAGATATCCTCGTCTTCATCCCCCTCTTCTTCTTCACTTATCGACGGAACATCAGCCGCAATTGCATGTAGAAGATTCGCGGTAGTGAGGACTTGCAGGACATTCTCGACACCAGTGGGACCGAATTCGTTGGCATTTAATGAGAGGTGAGTTAGTTTGGATTTATTGGCCAGGCTGAAGGCCAAGAACACTGCAGCATCTCGTTTGATCTCGTTGCCGTAAAGACTCAGACGACACAGGTCTGGTACCACATCTTCACGTTCGAGATAACATGCCAAAACACGACAACCCCGAGAGCGTATGAGACAATCATCAAGAATAAGCTCCTACAAATTAGATGAGAATGATACCCAGAGTAGTAACGAATGTAGCTATAGCTACAAATGGGATAACAGCACCCGTCATTCTCCCAAAAATATTCAAATAAATTCCGGGAACGGACACATAACAAGCACAAAACAATGGTTAAGAGATAATCACACTCTGAGAGTGCGAACCTTGAGTTGAGGTATAGATTTTAAGATCCTAGCTATTTCAATACCTCCCTCTTCCTTTAGTGAATTATCAGATAAATTTAGCACACGCATCTGAGTATTCTTTGAAATCGCGGAGGACAGAGCTTTGATCCCATCTGACCCGTGAATTCCGATACCATTTTGATACAGATGGAGCTGTAAGGAAGCGATAAATTTCAAAATTATCAGAGATGTACTTCTTTCAGCGATTGCATTTGAGAGAAGACATCAGCCAACAAGCACGCTCCAACATTTTCAAGACGATTGCGTCCAGCTGAAAAATATATTAGTTTAAGTCCTTTTCCATTGCTTTCCCTTATGCCTTTAGATAAAGCCTCAGCCAAATATTTAGCGCCCTGGTGCCCAAGGCCTTGGTTGTTCATGCGCAAAGCCTACACAATCAGATACCCAGTACACCCTTGCCTTTAACGTAAAACACGCTGGACTGCTCAGGAGATCAGTTACGCCTACAACACCTCGCGGACCAAATGCATTATCACTTAAATCGAGTTCAGTAAGTCGAGCACCAGATGACATTATGCCAACTGAAATTTGCTTCAGAGCGGGAGCGATTTCATCAGCCATACGACCTACAATAGTAACATTACTTCCAACCATACCTGTAAACATATCGCTGAACAGACATCTTCTTAAGTCTTTGTGACTTGACAACTCGGAACCGATTGAGCATGCCCCATTCACGCCAATGGTGTTACCTGACAATCGAAGAGCAGTCATACATGGACTGTTTCTAAGAGCTTCCAAGATGTTTTGCGCGTCTTCTTTGGTATCGACTTTAATTGATTTTCCGTCAAAATCGACAATGACACCGCCCTTTTGCTCCAAAGCCATTTTTGGGAAATGAAGCAGGCTAACCAATAGCCTATTATGTAGGTCAATTTATGCGTGTTTAAATGTGAAATAGACTATTACAAAACGTTGCTTGTCTTAGCTTCTCACCTTTAGAAAAGATGTAAAATGTCTCAAGAACCACAAGACTTTCCATTTTAGCACTAATGTTGCATTAAAATATACTCTTCACTTCATAAAACATTTTACCCTCAAAATATATTATCCACTACTTTTTCGGAGATAAGAGATTTTTACTCTACCAGATAAAAGCCTTGTCTCAGATGCTCTATTTTCCAAAACATGTGTGTAATTTTACATTCAGGAACCCAAATGTTTGAGAAATATTTAGACCGAAGTGCACAAGATCGAAATATTTTCGAACATGCTAAAATTGTGTATTGATATGCTTCATCCCTATTGTAATACGGTTGTGGTATATCCTTCGGTATTGGTGAGGCGCCACTTTTGAATTCTTGAATTTGCCTTCTTGTACCTCGCTGGGTGGGCTGGCCTTCGGGCCATGCCAGTAGCCCAACCACCTTCTCTGTGCTGAATATATATATTCTGCCCGAGTATTGCGTCTTCTTTCGTCTTTGGGGAAGTCTCGGGACGCTACACTATTGCTCCTTTGAAACTGCACAGCCTGAAAATTCTGGCACCCTAAATTGCTGTATTTCCAAGCACAAATATCGGTTTTTTTGCATGCCATCCATAACTCTCTCCATAATGTTATGCTAATACATCATATCTCAATAAGTTTTGATGTTCAATCAAGGTGCTTGAAGTTTGATAAATATGAGTAGAGTTCAAAACTTCTGTAGAACAGTGAAATTCGTCTTCTAAATCGCCTTTGCATGGGTTATATCCTGCCTAATTTTTTCAAGCAAGATGTTTAGATTATAGTCACAGCAGTAGGGCCTGCTAAAGTTGTAAAGAGTGGCCGAAGGCTGTAAAAAGAAGATGGGCTAGATTACACCACTATGTTGCTCAGCCCTACCCCCATAACTGCACAGAGAATGAGTGAATCAAAATACTAAAGCAGCAAATGTATAGATTTTGCTCTAGTCAGTGTTTGTGACGTTGATACTGCTCAGAGGGCTGGGCCTTAGTCAAAGCAGTATGCTGTCACGTTAATCATAAACAATAACTAAAAAAGATCCGCCCTTTGGTTCTAACACTCCCGCTTTATGGGAAATGAAAGTCGCAAACGCAGTTGTATTCATTTGGGAACCCTTCGTTGCGAGTACATGTTATTTTATGGCTTCACCATACGGTCATGATCCCTGTGATGACCCTGGCCACACGCACGCGTGGAGCCTTAATTATTACCTACCGTGTGCTGATGACTAATTTTTCCATATCATTAACCCTTTACGCTTGGTGAAACCACCGAAATGTGCCAAACAGCCTTAAAAGCTAAGGATGCTAAAGTTATCTGTACATTTAAACATGTAATTTATCCAAGTCTTTCCCAATATTGAAAAGATGGAGATAGTTTTTGACAGGTTTCAGAGGTTCTTGAGGGTGGTCAGATCAGTTTTAAGAGATTTCAAGTGCTCCATTCGCAACATTTAAAAGTGTACTTACAAATTTAAAGTGCCCCATACAAGATGACTTCAATTTATTAAGCTTTGGTTACATGGATGGCTCATCTGAAATTTTGATGCGCAATTATTAGGTTATTTGTTCAAATCTCTGTTTCGGTAACGAGCAACTGAAGGCCTCCGCCATTGTGCCTTCGCCGTATTGCCTAGTCCCTTGGTCACGTCAGTATACTCAAGCCCTGCTCTACGTCGACAGTACATATCCTGCCCTAGTGTTATGGCTTCTAACGCCATAAGGAGTATCTCAGAGCGATACGTCAGTAGCAACAAGAAGCAAACCCAACCTTGAAGGGCTACTGTCCTATTACTACTGTTGGATGATAAGCGCTGGAATGACAAAAGAAGACGTAATGCTTGGGCAGAATATGTATTGTCGACCTGCGGAGGGACTCGCGGGCAACTGGGATGGCATAGATAATAGTCTGCCTGGTAGGGGTACGATGACGGAGCTTCTTAGTGGCTAGTTACCAAAATCTCGAGCTAAAAAAATGAGTATTACGATACCTAGTGATAAAATGCTAACATAGTATAATGCGTGTTTGTTTAAATATCACTCTTCAGTTGAGAAACGGTCAGTTTACGCCATCCACGTGACGTAGCGGATGCATTTACTTCCTGATGAGGAAACGAACTTCGATCCCCTTTCAACATCACTGTTCAAATAAAGTGCTAATCCTCGACACAATCCTCTCGTTCCAAGGGTACGGAACCAACAGAGGGGATACGGAGACGCTGAATCAATATAGCAACATCTGTAAAAGTGCCAGTACTTTCGCCTTTTAATTAAGTTGATCACAGTTTATCTGTTTATATATATATTAAGATACAATTAATCGTGAATACATTCTATAAGCAAGGCGATAGAGATTGCATCAGAGTAATTGACGTCTGTTGATCAGTTTGAAGAAATTGAATTTCTAGTTAAAAGACAAAATTATTGCTTAAATAGGTGAACAAAGGAAAGGTGTTGTGGATGTTTCTTTAATATAATTCCGCGCGTATTGTAATAATTTTCCCCATCATTCGCGAATACTCTCAATTCAATGCCCAAAAGGGCGTTAAAAGCAGATGCGCATCTTTCAAAATGCAATGCCTTCAGTCGTAATGACGGAAAACTAGAACAAAATGTAATACGTGTTTGTTTAAAAGCATCTTTTAGGCATGAAACAGTCAGTATACATAGACCTCTCTCCTGAGCAGGCGCCATTGTCCACTGAGGGGGTGACAAACTCTGACCACCCTTCAACCATGATTCCTTGTACACCACTGTATTACTTCGTGGATAAAACCTATCCTCTTTGATTCAATCCGCTCATCCCAAGAATGTAAATGCATTTTGCATAATTAATAAGTCACTTTACCTTTGGTGCATACACTTCTACTTATAAGTGTAGACAACATCTAGGATTATCTATGATGTTGGAAAGAGGTTTCCCTAGTTAATGTGTCATTACCAAGGTTACACTGTCTAGAGGCGTTATGACTGTCGAATTCAACCAATGTTGGGACACGTTCTGAGAAAATGATATTTAACACAATTCTACAAATAATACGCAACTCCTTGTTGGTTAACATTGATCCAACTTCCAGGAAAAAGACCACATGTCTCTGCTAGTCGCGCTTGTGCTCTTATGTTCTTATCTCCGTTGATATACTTATGCTAGCATAACCCTTAGGAATCAAGTTCCTAATTTCAGCGATAATATCAGTAGGAATATTAACTTTATTCAACTGGTCAGAAGTAGTAGCCGTGTTTATTTTTAGAACTAATAACTTCCAAATGATTCTCTAAAGGAAAAATAGCAAACTTTTGGTGAGGTAGTTATTGCGCGCCTGTATTTGGGGATTCCACAAGTTTTGATGGGATTTCATTCTTAGACGTTTCCAAAAAAGGCTATTCTTTAACCGGAGTTTATCGTACAGTACACAAAAAAGTCCCAAATTTCTTTATAGAACGAAAACAGTAAAATCTTGGTCCAAAAAAGTGAACAATAATAGACACATCTCGTAAGCATTCGAATTTCCTTAAAGACTAAGTTTTACTTCATCCATGGACACATCCGTACATGACACGTATAGATACTTTCGTGGAATGAAATTTATTTGTCCACTTTTAAAACAGGCCAATTTAAAGAAATGCAACCACGTTGCTTGTTTCAGTTGTCTAGAATTGATATTTTTAAAGAGCCATGAAGAGGAGACCGAAACGATTTTTTGTTGAAATCACTTCGTCCTTTGGCATGGCCCGTTTAGATGATAGAGCACATAAATAATCCCGTCTAGAAGAAGGTCACTTCGCTACTCGAGCATGACGCGTTGCGAAACTTTCGTTGTTTCGCTCTCCTACCTCCTGTTTCGGATCCTTGCGTTCAGGAGATTGTCTGGAGGAAGATTTCTTTTATTGCGTAGTATGGGGAGTTTACAAATTACCGAAAGTTTTTCGGGGGATCAGTATTCGCTCTCTTAGGGGAATGGTCTGTATGCATTGACTATTGGTCGTTTAAACGATAGTTGCAAACAACCAAACAACCAAATATTGTTCTCACTCAAAATTCCAGTAATTTTTCTGGAGAATATCCTGGCCCTATGAACCAGATTTCACACTGGCATCTATTACCTACCCTAGCCTAGAAGGTCTATCAGTCGTAATTCCTCTTAAACATGTAATCAAATTTATACCCAGTTAATTAACTTGTATTTAATTCCTGTATGAAGTGTAAATTCACAGCGGTTGAAACATCTCGGACAGATTAATAGGAATGAGATTTTGGAAAGACTACCATTTAATTAGCCACAGCAGACGTTGATAAAATTTGCAATTCAACGACAAGCACAGACACAGTCTGCAGATCATCATCATAGCTCTCAAGTTCCTCTTGGGGACTTTATAAGGAGTACGAGTCTAGAAACAGATTCATTTTCAACGTAAAGAAATGCTGAGATGGTAGCACTAGCAGGGTTCTGTGACATTGATACCAGGGCCGAATTTCAGGTGCTGAAAAGTATGCATATTCCAATCCATACCTGAAGTAAACATCGTTTGAACACACGGGTGTTGTCTATACAGTAGCATTATGAATTTAACATCACCATTCCTTCCGCATCACGTCATGAAGAGAACAAAGAAGCGCGGCACCAGATGGATCGCTCAAAGTGCAGTTTTATATGCCCCAATTGAATAAACGCTACAGCAGGATTTATAAACACGTAGAGAATCACATTGACTGGCATTTATTCTGAACACGTCAGCTGGGAATTTCAGCAAATTCATTGGGTCTAGAAAGGAGAAAGTCGGACAGGACAGGATATCATTTTTTGTTAGTGTCTTGTTGTTACTCCTGAAACAACAAATTTTAGCTAAACATGGCAAAGCCATTATAAAATAATATCCATGGGATGGCAAAAGTCTTAGAAGTCCAAGTGGAAATAGGAAAAGCCGAACAGACGCCATAATGTTAAAATAACTAAACTTAGACCCAATGGCCGCCTCTATTTTGTGTGCGGCCACAGCTTCGGAAAACTCCCATCAAACGGCTGTGCGAAGAACTAATTATGCATTCCTTGAATAGAAATGTTTTTTTTGGAAATCCTAACCGCGTTCTTAATGGTAATCAGGGCTAAAGACAGAGACAATGCGAGACGCTTCATTTAACCAACTTTTCTCAATCACATTAAACAGTGCATCAATTTATCGGCAAGTTTCATCCGACATAACTTTGAACATCGTAAACAAAACTAATGTAAACAATGATGAATAATTGAGCATCTTGGTACGAAGAGCCTGTAAACTTTCATAGTAAATTTGCTTCAGGCTACCCCTTCATAATACGATGGAAAAGAGCAGGAAGGGGGTAGGTTTTAAACTAGCTTTCACCGCAAAATTTGCTTTTACACGTTGGACGATGCTAAAGTGACCGGCAATTTGGAACTGTTAAACAAATTCCGCCTCTCACCTTTAATGGCCTTTAGAAGTAATAATTTAACCTCTTGACACGGTCACGACCGTCATGTAGTGAGACTTCGCGTTGGGGACATCAACAACAAAATCACGTCTTCCTCTAAAATACAACCTTACAACGTGTAATTCAAAGGCAGGACATTGTAAGGCAGTAGAAGGGAATGCCCTGGAGTAATAGTGAATAAGTAGCTGCAATAACAAAACATCTCTTGTAAAAAGGAGTTCTTTTAAGAAAGTGAAAATCATAAGTATATGATGAGGCTAATGATGGCAGGAGATGATTAGCGTTTTTGTTTTTTATTTTGAGCAAGCTTGTCAGGATTACAAACAGAGAGGTGATTCTGTGTTACGCTAAACGTTTGTTTAACGCTCGGTTTTGGTGAGGAGCCACTTAGAGGTTCCGTCATTGTACCTCCGCCAGGTAGCCTGGTATCCGGGGTATGCCTGTAGACCCAAGCCCTGCTGTTGGTCGACAAATCATATTTCTCCTGAGTATAATGCATTGTTTCGTCGTTTAGGAAGCCTGGAGAAGCCGTAATGTTGGCTGCAGAATGAGAACTCAATCTCCGGAGAAAAAAAGTGATGCAGATGGGAGAATTAGTGACGACGCATAATAGAAGGGCTGGAAAAGACGTCTACCTTCGGCGAATACGTTGGTTCCGTGGTCTGAAGGAAAGCTATTAATAAATGCAGCGACACTAACCGTGAACAATCTAGAAATAGTTCGCTACGGAGCTATCCACGATGTCTGTATGAAGATATCAATGTGAACTCTTGATACCTCCTCCACATTTCTATTAGCTGGATGAAATCCAGACAGGTATGAATGAGCAGCACTGAGGTGAAAATAGACACAAATCTTTATTCCCGCGAAATTATGCTAGCGCTCCTGACAATCGATGGATACTCGAGACGGCCAGCACTTTCCTCCTAACCCGAATCCAATTCCAAAACAGGACCAAACTCCAGATTTTAGCGGAATTCCCAAAGGGTTCAGTGGCGCAGCAGTCAGATAACTTCTCGGTTGCATGGGGATTCGATGACTGGCGCGGTTGGCTCATGGGTGTTTACCTCACAGCACCAATTACATTGTGGTGGCTAACGTAGGGCAGTGACCAAGGGGAGTGCCAGGGACGAAGCTCAAAAGTGGAGAGGGGCTATGTAGAGTTTATTTTAACTCTCGGTCATACCTTTGGGCGGAAGTACAATGGCCTTGCACATCAGTACCCGCGTAATCAAAACAAAGAGCTAAACAAAAAACCGGTGTATTACGTTTGAGTTAGGAAGATAAAATAAAAATAACTTTGGCAGTTTATATTCGATATGCTGCGTACACATTTGGTACAAACTGGCCCGCTATTGGAGAGGGCCATTCGCGTGTCGTTCATGTTCTTGAGTCACCAATGCCTAAACATTCATAAAAACAGCATCTACTTACTCCACGAAACAGAAATTGCTTTAGCCACACTTTTCAATTGCCAAATCGCGAATGTTGGCCAGCGATTCGAGGTAACGTTGGAAGTTAAACATCGCCTTTTGTTAGGCGTCTTTAGCGGTCTGACTTCCCTACCTTTGCACAATGCTGTCTGGATCGCACTCGCTGACATCCTGTAAGAAGCCCCAACAATCAAACCCACAGTGGACCAAGAGAGGATTGATTTTAAGAGCGGATATGCTGTGTAATCATCAGGGAAATTTTATGAACCTTTACAAAACAATAGTACAAACGGGTTAAGAGGATGTGTTGTGAAAGCACTAGAGAGGATCCGTAGTCCTTCAAAATAGTAGAGCGCTCTTCATGGTTGTTTAGAATCCTTGCAAACAATAGCGTAACACGTTGACTGTTTAACTCTCAGTCTTAGTAATGAGGCAGTTAGGGCCCCGCCATTGTACCCCCACTGGGTGGCATGGTCTTCAGGCCGTGCCAGTAGCCCCCCAGCCCTTTCCTACGTCGGCGAATAAATATTGTGCCCAAGTATTATGTCTTCTTTCGGCTTCATCGAAGCCTCAGAAAGCTGCTTTAGGTTCATGTTGTTCGTCCAAAGTTCCAGTAGTTTACCACTACTGATATCCAAACCTTTTTTCGGATCCTCGGAAAGTGATCAGTTCAGTTACCTGCTTAGTCAATAATAATGTTTAAAATTTTGTTTATAATTAAAAAAATGCTACTGCTTAGGTGCTCAAGGGCTTTTTAAAACTACCTTGTTAGCGTCTACCTTTTGAAACATCATACTTCCTCTCCAACCTAAGGATGCATGATGTGACGACTATGTGGTTACAACTGGTTACTGAGGTGGCAATTTTACCTCCTAGGGACTTCCTTGAAGAAGAAAGAAGGCAGTATGCTGGGGCAAAATATGTATTGCCAACCAACAGAATGGGTTTGAAGCTACTGCAATGACCCGGAGGCCACGCTGTTCAGTGGAAGTACAATAGCGGAGCCCCTCAATAGTCCGTTACCAAAAATGAGTTAAACAAATAGTTAACGTATTGTGTATCCCATTTCTTTTTTTGAGTGTCATTCCCTTCGCTCCCATTGGTCAGCCTCCTGCCTCAGCCATTGCAGCGTAATGCGTGCTGTGGGAAAAACAACCACGAACCAACTGCGCCGGCGTCGTATTTGCGCGCAACTGAGATATTTGACTGCTACGTCACTGACCCCTTTTGGGGATTCTACCGGATCGGGAGTTTTAACCTGTTTGGGAAATGTAGGAAGAGAAAGAGGAAAGTGACGGCCATCACTTATATCCAACGCTAGTCGTAGGGACACTGGCCCAAAAGCAGTCATTTAATAAAGGAAGGGGTTTAAAATGGTTTCATGGAGGTAGAGCTTCGCGCCTATTCCTCGTTGCGACTTTGTTCTCATTTCAGTGCTGCCCAACCCTATCCATCTGTGTTCTCCCGAGCTAGTAAAGTAGTGGAGGTACCGCGTGTTCACAGCATTGACACCTTCATACTGACACCGTAAAAAGCATTGTAAATAACTTTTCCAGCTGATTCATGGCTAGTGTAGCTTCAGTCTTCCATAACGTTCCTACAGAACGCGAAACAAGGACAGTTACGGAGGTTAGGGTACCATTTCTACCCCTTCCGTTTGGGTTGTCACCGATTCTCCCATCTGCAGAATATGCACTTCTTCCACCCAGCTGAGATTTTTTCACCCAGCAGAAAACATCAGGATAGATCTCTCCAGATATTGGGTTCTCATTCTGCTGCCAACAGTATGGCTTCTCCAGACTTCCCAAAAGACGAAACATTAAAATATGCTAGGACAGAATATGTATTGTCGACCAAGAGAAGGGTTTGGGTCTACTGGTATGACGCGGAGGTCAGAGCGTCCGGTAGAGCCCCTAGTTGACCCGTCACGAAAGCCAAGTATTAAACAAACAACTAACGTATTACAGAAATGGTATGGAAATAACATATTTTGAGCGGAAACGAATGTCCATTTCACCCTGGTATGTAAAATGAATGTTGATGAAATTTACAGTTGGCACCTCTTCTGATTGGGTTGCTACTCATCACAAAATAAACACTGGGCTATGTGAATCTGTAAACGGTAGATTTATTCATGAACCATAGAACGGAGAATCAAGTTTACGCCCTTTAAAAGGACACATTTACCATAGATCCTCCCGAGTCACATGAACGTTGGCCTATTGTCACTCTGCGAAGGCGAAACTGGTCTTAAACCGGAAGCTCCTGCATACTTGCGACAAATGAAGGAGGGAATCGCTTAGGCTGAGAAGCGAACACGTGTAACCTCAAATAGCCACTTAAATCCATTGGACAGATACTCCAGGCCCGCAGGTCAAAATACTTCGACAGGTAAATTAAAATCCCTACCGTCTTATAATTTTAGCGTTGGCTTCAGTGGATGTTCAGCGCTGACATTAGGTCCACTTGATTCAATAGTTGTGCTGATCCCTATCCACTGTTCATCACCTGATAAAGAAGGGTGATCTTTCATACTTTCTTCCTTGTCCAGGGCCGATATTGCTGGAATAGTTATGACCATTCTTGATACTAGTCAAAAAGTGATTTATGGCACCCAGCATTACCCACCTTATCATTTGGCCTCAGTTCGAGGAAAATAGCCTATTGAAAGAAAACTTCTCAACCAATTGGCATGCTTCCTGTCTCCCTACACTGTTGGCTTGTTGAGCCGCTTTTACGGCAGTGCTTACCTGCGAAACACATAGGTGAAAGTAATCACCTCTCGACAGCCTGGCCTAACCTGTTAATAGACCTACACATTGAGAGCAGTTTATCAGTGATGCGGGACCACCTCCACTCCGGGAACACCCATATACAACACGTAAATCTAGACTTCAGGGTAGTTTTGGCCACGCCCCAGTAGCTTTTCCAACTGCTATCTAGTGCAGGTGCTTACTTATTCTTAGGCACACAATTACAGTATTCAAGTCTCCTCTCTATGCGGCTCTGGTCCACAATGCTGATGACGCCTGCAATTCTTTTGTCGGGTATAGACACTTTCTCACTCCAAAGTATGCCAACTAACTAATAAGCCTTGTACTATTATAACCTCTTTTTAAGTTTTTGTGCTGACTAAAAAAAACAAACACTTCGACAAGGAGATTTTCAAAGAGCACATTTTGCGACCCCAAACGGAGGTGGAATATGCCAAAATAAATAACCACGAGCCATCAAAATAAGAGGGAGAGAGAGAGAATCCGTGCAAAAGGTCATTCGGCATCGCATCTGGAGAGAGTTCACAATAAAACTAGTACAAGGTCGCAGTGGGGTCAGCACCTGGCGACCGTATTGAGGTAAAAGTACACTTTTCAATGTCAAGGGGTCTAGTAGGAACCCTAAAGTAGAAACATGATCGCGTACTAAAAACTGGAGGGTTTTACAATGTGGGATTTGTGTTTGCCCAAAAAAGACGAAAACGCTCTTCCAAACACCGAATAGGGAGAAGAGCGCTATCTAATGAAGGCCTTCAAATAAATTTGCCTGTGATTCTACTGCCAATTGAGGCATTTTCGTGCCTTGGATCTAATAAAACAAGACAAAGTTTTAAGGAAATGTTGGAGTTTAATATTTAAAATGGAGTCATAGTGCGCCCGTTCCGGGTTCTATAAATGGCTCACCACCGCCCACCGGCAGGGCGCAGTAACATCGCTTTGGAATGTCGTTTAGGTATTGTTAGAGAAAAGGTGGATGTGCCTAAAGTTCCAAGTTCTCAATAGAGGCCTTATGCTGATGTAAAGCCACCCAAATCACTATATAACATTGGATTTCTAGGTTGTGGAGCAATTGTTAAACTGAATTGAAAGACTATCTCACCTAAGTGCAGAAGCAATGGAAACTGTACTCTTCATTAAATTCACCCTCCAAGTGTAAAGTGTAGGGTATTCAAATATCAAAAACTGGTTTGATTATGGAGTAAGTACCTGCACCATCATTGCGGTCTGCACCAAGAGTGAAAGCATTTAGCGGCGTCGACTTATGACCTCAAGCTCCTACTGCCTACCTTGATTAACTAAATACAGAAAAGATGAGGATACAAGCAAACATAATAATAAGAAGTGCACACATTCATCGCCTTAAGGCAAAGGAACTTCTTAATAATTTCGAAAAGAAGGTAGGGGGACTTTATAGAATGAAGAAACGATGGGAAAGAAGACTTTCGACCAAAGTACGCATTTATGAGTCCCCAATACTGCACAAATTTAGTGTGAAGGATTTTGTTAGCAATGTATTAAACTTTGGCCTCAAAGTTGTTTAAAGGCACGGAAGTGGTCCAGTTGGGGTTCTGCGGGGCATGTACATCTATGTAGGTGTGGGCTAAACCCCGGTGTCGGTAGCTCTTCCACCTAAATGCTCTCGAAATCCTCATGGATATGAGTAGGCAGGTGGCACACGAAACGGTTAACATTACTAGTAGAGCAGGTAGAAATACTGTGGAAAATCGGTAACCGTTTTTCAGCTGAGGAGGAGAGGGAGGAGTTGAGGGCGATGTTAATAGGGTAGTGATTGTTCTAGGTGAAGACTCCTGTACCGAGTAACTTCGAGCCATTTTGAGAGGATAGTTGTGGCGGCAAAGATGGTCATCAGAGCATACTCCAAGTTGACAAGTGCGCAAAGGAACTGGGGAGTTCGGCTGAGTAGAATTTGACCACTTATCAAACGCCACGATACCTCCTATTGACGGGGGCCCGGGAAGAATCCGGAGAACACTAAACTCTGGTCGTTGACTACACTGAATACAGATGAATTGGAGAGAACGTCCTAGGCAGCCGGTTAATCGAATGCTTTTAAATGCGGGACCGAAGGTAAGGAAACGATCGAAAGTAGAGGTGCAGCTAATCACAAGGTTTTCAAACCACGGAAGCCCAGCCAGACTACACGACTCAAGAGCAATCGGTGCGCGCCAAGCATGAAGGGTTCTCAAGTCTGGAAGACCAGCAAAAGCGAGGGAGTTCAATAGCTTCGCTTGAAGAGGAAGATTCAGTTGAAGTTTGACAACCCTACCGCCTTCCTGCAGCTGGCTCAAGCCGTATGGTTCTATTGCCATTTGGGCAAGTTCCGACTTCTGCATCACGGCTAGGGTGTTAGATTCACCGATACGGACGGTATCACCGACACGGTGACACAGAACAGGATGGAAGACTGATGTTGGGAGGTCCTCTCTGTTTGAAGCACAATGAAGCATCAACAGCGTTCCAAATCGTCGATAACCGCAATAACAGTGGGTTTCAGTGAAACGGGCAGCAGATGCGCTGAGACATGCCACCCAGAAGGACATTAGAATTATAGTACTTCCTGGCATTATTCATTTCATGTCATCATGTATGCAAGCTTACGAGTTCGGTGTAGGCATTATCGTGAATGACGCTTCAAAGCGCGAGCATCTAGTTTGGTGACCTTACCAACCAATTGGGTGTATGCAATCGCAGTCTAACCAATCAAATTTAAGAACTAATCAAATCGTGGTGTCACAGCTATCTGAAGGGCCATGCAAAGAGTGAATCACACAAAAGCGGGCTGTAAGGTTGGAATAAATGTCCATACTGCAAGCTTCAATAGCTCACAAAAAACCAGCCATCCAACGATCGGTCTAAGTTTAAATAATATAAGTGACTAAAAGAAATATTCACGCTTCCGGCCAGTATTTACGGATTTGATTAGAGGAAGCAAGTAACAAGGATAATACATACTCCGTGTGTGTCTGCTCCATGGAGCCAAAAGACTAGTGTCATAATGATGATCACAACTTGTAGTCATATCACTGAGGCAAGCGTGTCAGACCAATAAAATCTAACCGAACACCAACTGTCTACTACTCGCCCGTGAAATGGACTCGATGTTCTTATTGACATTCCTTAACATCTTCCATTAAAGATTGAGATTACCGTCCATAAGTGTATACTGATGCTTATTATAGGAGTTGAGTTCATAAACGCTGGTCAAACTGATATGAAGATCAGGTAACATTACTTGGTAAAACCATTATTTGAGAAGGTACAAGATTCGACAGTCAACATATAACCAACCCTTGTTTCGTATTGTATCCTTACCGAGTTTTTGATTGAAAATAACGGGGTTGAGAGAGCCTAGAAGCACAGTGTTTGGACCCCAGGCATCAAAGGAAAGTAACATCAGGATAAAGTACACATGGGTCGAGGTTGGGAAAAATTTCCTTTTGCGAAGAGAAAGCTTAGTTCAACTTGATTCCAAATTTCAGAAGGCGTGTCCTCTTAACTTATTCCAAAGCTTGTTTTTCAAACAATTACAATTGCCGTTACAATTCCTCTGCGTTGCCTACTATTTTAAGTAATTTAACACCTTGTAATCAAAAACTGAAAAGCATGCTACCATTGCTATATTTAAATCGGAATGGGAAGCAAAACTAAGTCCTTTGAATATTGAATCACTTATAATGCAGAGCACAATCCAAACAACGGAAGTAGCGTGTTAACAGGCTTGGATGACAACGTAAAGCTGAGATCTTTCAAAAGGAAATAAGAGCGCATTTGGTAACATCCGATTGAGCATGGAATAGTAGCGTTTAGCTCCCTTTAACTGAGACCGAATCAGTAACAGTTACGGGCAATAGATGTACCCGCTTTGGGACTAAAATATGAACACCTTATTGCGTTTTAAGACATTAAAGTTAAAGAACACAGGAAGATCTGTACAAAAGATGAGTCTGATGAATGACAAATAGACTGGGTGCACCATTCTACATTCAATACGCAATGAATAAGCCGTACACTAGTGGGAGTTAGGGTTACTTTTGAATATCCGACTTCTGAAAGAACACAGGAACAGTAATTCGAAGCTTGATCAAAGGAATGATTCACGGAGAGATGCAATACCCTCGGGATCACTTGACCTTCTCTTGGCCCGAGTTGATCGCCTGTGACGTGGAATTCCTACGCTGGTAAGCATCCACCCCAGCCATATTAACTGCAGCAACATAGAGATGCACGAGACTAATGAAAGTCTTCAAAAGTGCGATGGGCAGGCTCAAATAGAGAACCACAAGATGCACCCCTAGGCCAAAAACTGAAAATATGTGAAAGTTTAACAGAATAATCAAGATATGCGCAAAATGATGAACGCGACATTATAACAGAACACCGGTAATTTAATTAACCGGAAAAACTTCGATAATACCAAAATATTGCTCACAACTCGAATGAAAGAAAATATTAATAAAAGTCAACTTTGCATTAAACGTCAAAGGTAATGAGAGACACTGGCTCAAAGCTTTCAGCAAACTACTTTCAAAAAGCATGATTCATCATGAGGGCCAATTGATCATTTTTAGACCATTACACCTGTCTTTCTACAAAACCACTCATCCAATACGACTTACAAGTGGATCCTTCAGCAAAATGAAGAAGATAAAGCATTGCATAGAAGAGTTCGTTTCCAGCACACATGATAAAAAGAACCACCTGCATTTAAAACAAAACCTATTAATGTAAATGCGTATAAATCCCGATTCATATGTCTTACCATCACAAATGTGGATTATTACTTACTCGGTTCGTATAATATATCCGAAGTAACGGATTACCATCTAAGCTGATTGTCTTATGGCTAGAAGAACCACCTTGAATCGACCTTAAGGAGGATAATGAACGTAAAGATAAACTTACGACTGAACGTGCAGCCAATGACTTGCGATATCAATGCAGGCAGATATTTGAAAAAAGAACAAGTAACGCGGATAGAAAGTACCAAGCGTAAAGAGTAGACACGTAGTCGTACAACGGTCGCTTAGCATATCCAAAGCTGCGCCAAATTTTGTGCCTGGAACCGAAGAATAAACGTGAGACAGTTAAATCCACCTTCCTGCACTAGTGTAGACTAGCAAAGCTGCTCAATGGATAAACCGTTCAAAGCATACATTCTAGATGGGATTTAGCGGACATATTTGATATTCTGCAACCATCTTACATTGCATGCCGTGTAAACCATATGGTTAAATTCACTCACGATAGATAAAATGTAGAAACTAGGCAGTATATCAAAGACATACTCTGATCAAGAAGTCTGGCAACGTGACCATCAAAGGCATCAAGGAGAGCTGATAAGAGATACGACACAGCGGCCCGGACCGGATCGGTCGACATATACCAGCAGGCGTAGAGGAGCAAAAGAATTCGAACGTAACCTAACAAAGGAACAAAAAAAGGAAAGGCGTAGAAAATAAAAACGGATACCACGAAAAGTTGCATCATTCAACCACTTTGAAGGCGTTCAATGAAGGGGTTTGACTTGACCACACCGGAAGCATTAATTGCACAAAAAAGATTAGCGCAACCGCACTATTGCAACAAAACGCAACCCAAGCCGGAACTCACCGATTAAATTTGGTATAAAAAGAAATATGCACTCCGCCATTTAAGGGTACCACGGGGGAGGGTTAGCAACTTTGTGACAGCCAGATTACAAGCAATGAAATAAAACAAAAGTTTTGTGGCCAAATTAGTGGATGAAAGGTAAATTCCTATTCTAGGCCAAAAAGTTGTCCTTCCTAAGGTAAGGTTAAAAAGTATTTGTAGAGTAGCATTAAATTGAAGCAAATTTCGTGACTAAAATGAAATGTGTAGAGCCCAGTTTTGCAAGTGTAGAATCTTAAGACTTTCCACAGACAAACGAATACATAACTTTTAAACGAAATACAAATATTTAACAAAGAGAGGGCACAAGGGCAGCTGCCATGGAACAAAGGCCAACCCGCTCGACGTAGTACAGTGACCAAGCCAAAAGTGGCTCTTCAGCGTACCAACCGTTAAACAACCAATGCATTACACAACCCCTTCTCTTTTTTGAGCTTCGTTTTTGACGGTCCCCATGGCCATCTTCATTGCGTCAGTCATCACAAATTAGTCGGGGCTGTAAGGAAACACCCACGAGCTGGCCGGCTCAGTCATCAAATTTTCTATGCAACTGGGGTTACATCACTAAACTTTTTAAAGAATTTAGGTGGATTTGGAGTTTTGGCTAGCTTGGAAACTGGATTCTGGATCAGGGAGTTTCGCCGGTCAACATGAGCGTCCATAGACATACGCAGGAACGCTGGACTCAAAGCGGATATATCCGAGGAAACATGGGACTTAACACAGGTCTGTGGGGGAAGGTTGTGTGTCTGCTCCTCCTTGCCACGTTGTTCTCACTCAGAAACTGGCCAGTCATATCTACTTGGGCTCTATCCGTCCAGAAGAGAAGTGGAAGAGGTATAGCGAATTTAGTTTATTGACATAGAGAAGGTGTTAACTCTGCTGGCATGGCTTGGGAGCCAACCCACCCAGTGTGGTACAGTGGCCCAGTCAATAGTAGCTCCTCATCCAATTCTACCGTGCACATGAGAAGAATTTTTCGGAAAAGTTGTGAAAAACGTTTTACTTTTAAAAAAGACAAGTTTTCAAGCCGTTTTTAGATTAGGCCGTGGTGCTTAAATTATTCTTTTTTACTGATTATCGCAATTAATTTTGAGACACTGGCTGACTATTTCAAGGTCGACTTCGTACGTCTTCAGCCCCATTCTTTCAACCCTTCGCCATTGTCATCAATGTGCTTTTTACTTTTTATGCATTTCCTTGCTGTAAAGTAATATGGCGGGATCGAAACCCATATGCAAAGAATGTAACTACGAAATCATTCTTTCTAATGGTCTTTGGTGTTGCGAATGTGTGAAAACACAGATTTTCAACGCAGTTTTTTGCTCCTCTTTTGTTGTTTACTCACCTCTTTGTACACCAGCAGTAAGTGAAAGTTGTACTCACTATTATCTGTGCCTTTATTTTATTGCTGAAGCACTACACTACCTGTTTGCCTGTGCATTAATCACATTCGACGACAACACAGGGTGGCCACTTTTACTGCGCACAAATCAGTAGCCTCTTTGCTTTTGTAGTGGTTTATTGTGTGCCATGTTTTTTGTTGTCTCTTTAGGTACATTGCTGTATTAGGTAGATAGTCTTAGCGTTGCTTTTCTATTAATAGAAAACGCATTGTTCATTCTAGGACGTCTCCCCCAATCTAAACATCGGATAAACGATTTCGTGCCACATTAGTTCCTCTTTTTTAGGACTCATTCAGAATGAATCAGACTATTTTGTTAACAAAGACTTCGTTGACAAAAAGGCCTTTTCGTCTTGCCCACCAAACACTTTGTTTGTCAAAAATAGACTTTTCCCAGTGCATTGTGGTTGGCTTTACGCAGTTAGTAATTTGGCCACTAGAAACGTCTCTACGACGTATTCCCTTGAATGTGCGTCAGTGTCGCATACACCGAGTCGTGGTTGAGGCTGCAGAAGAGTACTTTAGGGGTCCTTCAGATATTTACTCGCGCATCTATCCTCCTGTCGACGTGCCCGTGGCTTTTTCTGATCCTTGTGTGGAGATTTGCAAACAGGATTGTAAATTTAGGACCCTGGACAACTTTGAAATCAAACATGCCTCAATTATATCTACTACAGACCCTGATGAAGGAGGTGGTGAACTTACTGTGCGGATTCCACCTTCGATACTTGGGCTAGTGCGGGATAAACAACCCCTTCTTGTCACCATAGAGTTCTCGCTCACACGTCCCAAATACGGCTTCCACTTCGTCATCCCAGAAGATGGCTCTCTGGATACTGCATATGCCTTTACTGGTGGTCCGCCGAATTCGTCTCGTTCCTGGTTTCCATGTGTTGATTGTAGCGAGCCCTGTACTTGGAAAATCGAAATCACTGTTGACGAGGACTTTGTTGCAATAGCTCCTGGTGAGCTGCTTGGTCCACCAGAGTATACAGATGATCTACGTGCGAAGACCTACCAATTTTTCCTTGCCCAACCCACCTCTGCACCATCCATTGGCCTAGTTATTGGTGCGTTTGAAATATTTCCCGATATAAGTGAATCAACGGGCAGTACGGTAATAACCCATTTCTGTCCGAAGGGTTTGCGCAGTCTTCTGGTGCATAGCTCCCAATCACTTGCGGGCATCGTTGAATACTACGAAGGCGAGCTGGCCTCACAGTTTCCGTTCCATTCCCTCGACTTTGTGTTTGTCGATCGTGCTTTCGAAGATCATCAATCTTTCGCCTCTGTCATAATCTTCTCTGTTGATCTACTGTACTCTCCGCGCATAATTGATCAAGCAATTACGTCTCGTCGCATCTTTGCCTTTGCTGTGGCTCAGCAATTTTTCGGTTGTGCGTTACAAGCTGAGACATGGGCTGGTGCCTGGTTGCCCTATGGAATAGCCGGCTACCTTGCCGGTCTATACCAGAAACGCGTATTTGGCAATAACGAATATCGCTATTTCATCGCCAACGAGATGCGCTCTGTAACTGGATACGAGCACACACGTCACGGAATAATCCTGGATCCCAGCAATACAATTCGTAAGAATACGTATTTCAGCTTGAAGCACCCACAGGTGAGTTTCAAAGCAGTCAAAATCAGAACAATACTCTTCCATTCAAGATCATATCGCATTTTTTAATTCTTGGACAGAAGTACAAATCATGGATAGTGAAGAATTCACATATTTAAATACGCATTCAAGTAGCCAAAATCACATTTCTACCAACACAACATTGGGTTGTTTTTCACTTAATCCCCTCCCCTGATTTCCTTATAGTTTTTAAAGAGCTTAACATTCCCCTTCCTCGTTTTAGGTACTTTCGCCGGACTATTTGAGTGTATACATAAAGAAGTCCCATCTAGTGATCAGAATGCTTGGCCTGCGTTTTGGGCAGCGTGTTCTTCTACAAGTTTTCAACAAACTCTTCGTCCTGGCCCGCCTATCGACCATCAACGCAGGCGCAGAGGAGAAGGTGCCCGTCAATGGTACACCTGTTCCACACGACAACTCCGTCACCACCGTATCCGAGGATAGTGCTGTGCCCCCGACGCTGAGTGACGAGAACCGCGCCAACCTTCTCCTTTCGACCGACTCCTTTCGACGCATCATCTCGACGGTCACTGGACAAGACATAGAAAACTTCCTCGATCACTGGGTCTTCAAGCCGGGTCATGTTCGCCTCTTTGCTAAGTTCCTCTTCAACAGGAAGCGCAATGTTGTTGAACTGGAGTTGAAGCAGGTAGGCTGGTTGATTGCGCATTCTGTAAGACTTCGAAATCTTTCTAGATTTCGTTCCTCAATAATATCTCCATGTTGATTGCGTCAATTTTTTAAGCTGCCAGGACTCAAATGCCTGGTGGCTATCGCCGTACGTTATACTTGTAGGACCTGCAATCACGAAGCACCCTAAACTATACCGGTCCACTGACAGCTATGCTACAAGAACTCGACGGTCCTTTCATACACACCTTTAAACTGGAGGAGGGACGAACCTCGAAGGATCTACAGTGTCATTCCAAGTCAAGAAAACACAAGAAGAAAAAGATTCCTCTCTCCAATGGTGACGAGGTGGAGATGGATCTTAGTCGGATATACCCCGACTCGCCACTTCTCTGGCTACGATTGGATCCTGATCTCACCGTCATTCGCAGTATCCATACTGAACAGGCAGACTTCGCCTGGCACCTTATGCTGGCCTATGACAGGGACTGCTTAGGCCAATTGGAGGCTGTACATGCTCTCGTCGACTTTGTATCACCAGAAACACGTCATGCTCTCTCTAATATCGTCGCTGATGAACAGGTGCGCATATTGACCATTTTTGAGAGTTTCTTCCCTTTCTAAAGCGTCTTCTCGAAAATTGTTTTTCAATGCTGACATAAGATCCAATCGCAGTCTAATTTTTGTCGTCCTTCACAATATGTTTCTCTTGAATACTCCAATGGTCATCCTTAAGGGCTTATTCAAGTAATGCTGATTAGAATACGAGTGTTATAGTTGTTCATAAAAATCAGTATAGTGCTTAGCAAGATTGAATAAGAAGTAAGCTTATTGAATTAATAGAACCCAAAGGTTGGATACATTCAATGGTGCCGGCACACATTGTGGAAAGTAGCGCTTTGGTAAGCTGTTACGCCTACACTCTTTATTCAAATGATGGTTTTGCAAATTTTGCAACTTTTACAGCCATTTGCCTTAATTTCTCTTAGGTTTACTACCGGGTTCGAACAGATGCTTGTTTTGTCCTCTGTCGAGTCGCCAATGAGTTAGCAAGCATCGGTGCTGGCGGTGTCGGCTTAGGATTATCCGCAGGTGGCGGTGGAGTTGGTGGAAGTTCTAGTCACCACACTCATCAGACCTCTTCCGTTCTCATTCCGCTCTTCTGGCAACTCTACTCCTCGCCTCTGACTCGTGGACTCGTGCGTCAAAACGACTTCTCTAACTTGCAGCGCTACTTTTTGCAAAAGGCCATTGTTCGTGCTGTCGCCACCCTGCGTATTCAGCAAGTTTGCCCGTGGGATGTACTTAATTTCCTTGTCGAGTTGAATCGGTACAATGATAACTCACGCAACGCCTACTCCGACTGCTACTACCGGGCGGAACTGATCAATGCAATGAAGGATACACTCACACCTGCTATTGTAATGCGTGGTGTGATTTCTGTCTCCTCTTTGCCAAATGAAGTGCGAACTGTAGTGGAGGAGGTAGCGAGATGCCTTAATCGTGATGCTCAAATCCCAAGCTATAAGAGAATGGTCACCGTAGCATGCCTCCTCGCAATCCGACGCCTACAACGATTCGGATTCCTTCCAGTTGACCCAAAGCTCTTTTACAAAGCCGCTGCTTCCGGTCATTACACAGATGTGCGTCTGGCTGCTATAGAATGCCTCGTCGATTATGTTCGCGGGGAACGAGACCAAACCGCTTTGGAATGGCTATTTGACCAAATCATCGAGCAAAAAGGCACTACAGAGGCCTCTTATTCCCGCCTCCGCTATGAAACAGTTCGTTTACTGACTGAAACACCTCCATTTGCCCGTGGAGAGACAGGAAGCAGACTTGATACACCACAGCTGGTGGACAGAATCTGGTCGTTGATGAACCACGGGTGTGCTGGTGACTCGAGATTGCGCTGTGCTTTGACCGATCTCTACTTCAGCCTCTACGGCAACAGGCGACCCTCCTGTCTACCATTGGCAGATGGTGTGCTTCTGGTTCGAGTTCGTGAAGGTCGTTCAATGGTGCGATTGCCAGAGAAGGAGGGCTCAATGGACGGAGATCGAGCTGATGGAAACGAAAGTGGCTTGTTGGAGTCAACTGGTCGACCTCAATTGGAAAACTGCTCACCTCTCAAACGAAGAATGGAGCATTTGAGTGATGATGACGATGAGTACATCGTAAGTCCTTCAGCCTAGCCATTACTGAGTGCATGGATAGGAAAAGGTGTGAATTTATGGGGTAACTAAATAGGTCTATGCAGTGCTTTGTAATAAACATTGAATAGCCCCAGAAAGCTCCCTAATATATATTTTTTTACTGAAACAAGCACTATTACAACCAGTAATCCCTTCTCGACGAGACCAAAGCCTACGAATTCCACCTCCATTTCTTTCTTGCTTTTACTTTCCAATTGTCTATTTTATATGTCAGTGTTTGATGCCTGGTAAGGGTTATAATCACTGAAAGAAATAAAAGCAGAGGAATGCGGATGGTGAGACCGTTTCCACCTCGCCCTAATTTAGGCGTCAATCTTCTTACGGGTGAATTTTGAGGCGGCATTAAGCATGGGGTCTTTCCATTTTCCCGAATGTTTATGAAGGGACCTTTAGTAATTGATATCTTGGTAGTATGGAACAGTGCGTCATTTGGGCACAAATGTTGCATTGATCAGTTAGCAATCTAAAAAACAGCCCATTTTCGTAAGAAAGGCAAAAGGATTGGAGGACATTGATGATTTTGGAGGCTTACTGCCATCTCCATGCCCGTGGGGTGGGCCCCCTGTACTTAGCTTCCACTAATTTCCCTGCTCAGCTGATGTAGACTTAAGTGATGCCTTTTAGTATTAAGATTAACCATAACTGAAAATTGTCACTGACACCTTAAACTCCGCTCTTTTCAACCATCAGCCATGCATAAATCTCCACGATCAAGAATAGGCAGCCTTCCTGAACCCGTTGCATCTATCTTTTGGTGAGTCGTCACAATGACCGAATAGTTTGTTCAATTTATTTCTGATTGAGACTGTCTTCCACCGCTTATTACATCTTCAGTTGCCATATCGGAAGCCATACGACAAGCTGTCGCAGACAGTTTAGGAGACTTTACGATAACAGGAAAATAGTCCAGTACGCAGTAGGGAGTAGTGGGGGACGGATGGATATCGAAGTGTTGTAGGGAACAAAAAAATCTGATTCATTTTAGCAATCTCTACGAGGTACAACAAATCATTGAAGCTTGGTGGATCAAACACTGCACTAAATTGTTTAGCAACATGGCTTGCAAGACTGAACTATGGGGATAGTCCGGTAGGATATCCATCAACTCCTCCTCCATGTTGGAATCGAGTCCATTGAATAAATTTATAATATGCCTTCTTATTGCACCCACACAGCCCTAATGAATGCATTTTCTTTCTTTAGTGAACTGGCTTTGGGAACAATTACAACACTGGACTCGGCATCCGATTTTATTTCTCAGGATTTTGTAATAAAAGAATATCATACAAAGGTTAATCTTTTTGATTTACATTGGGTGATACTGAAAAACCAAAAGAAATACATTTAGACGGAAAGAAGGTATTGTGATGAGGAAGTAGGCACTTCAAGGAGACAGGAAAGACAAATAGAAAAGCGGAGGATCCAAGGGCATCCTGCTGAAATTTCTTCACGCGTGGGGCGCAATCATTGTAACAGGCGTGGCCCTGCATACCTCTCAACTATTTCTTGTGGTCTCGGGCCACCGGGTCGTATTGTAACAAATTAGATGGGGCGAGCTTCGCGAAAAAGCAGTTTGGCGGTGGTGCAAGAATGGTAAGAGGGTGGTAAAGAGCAAGGTGCTGCGTAGCAGACGAGCATCCTACCATTGCATTGTCAGCGCACGCCCTCCTGCCCCTCTAGCGATGGTGCACTCTGACAATGCAGCGAAAACGGTTAGAAAGTATTAAATTGTGGCGTGGCGGGTGCGTGTGGTGCGGCGGTTGGCATGGCTGCCTTCCAAGCACCCGAGTTGGACTGCCGGCACGCACAGGCGCTCCACTCGTCTCTTCCCTCGGCTGCATCTATCCCCAATGCTTCTAGGACTGCACACTTTCTTCCCTTATGTGCTCCCTTTCCTCTCAGTTGTGATAAATCAACCAGAAGGGGAAAAGGAAGCGACCTTCACACGAAGAGTCCGAGCGGTGTGGAGATTGTACAAGGGGATGTAAGAGTGGCATTGCGTGTGAAGTCGACATGAAAGGGCTGCACAAAGGATGTTGGACGAGGAGGGTGTGTGTAGGAAGAATCAGAGGGGATGAAAACTCGCATCAACCTCTCACCTTGGCTGCATCCCCCCTAAGAGACCTATTCCTGAACACATCTTTGCATCTTCTCGTGCACTCGGTATCATTCTAACATCACCTTCTCATTGTTTCATTATTATTTAAATGATTAATTACTACTCTCTTTTTTGTCCGCCGATAAGTTACTATTGCTCTGCTTTTACCTTCACTTTTTCCATCTTAATGCTTTTGTCAATTCAAATCCTTAATTCTGAACGAATTAATGACATTTATAATAATTTTCCTCTTCACAGTTACGTCTTAAAATTAGCTACAATATCATGCCTCCCACTGTGGTAAATATAGTTTTATTTTTAAAAAGCTTTAATTTCTTCAATGATGTCAAAGGTTCTTCGTTAAAAAATTTAAATTGGTCAAGTCAATAGCGTAAACTTAAATGTTTACGTCCGATGTATCCTTTAGCATTAGCCTCTACCTCTGTGGAAGACATTCGTAGACCTTCATAACCTCATTTCCCATCCCGAGACTTTCCTGAAGACGATAGGAGTCATAGCACTCGGGGACAATATGTATTTTTGACCTACAGAAGGGGTTGGGGCTACTGGCTTGGCCGGTGGCCCAGAGGCCAGAACGGCCGGTGGAGGTAAAATGGAGGAGCATCAAAGTGCCCCCTTTACCAAAGCCGGGCGTTAAAATAACTACTGACGTATTACAAAGCCCCTCACCCCTTTTAAGCGTATATCCCGACGCTCTCCTTGATCAACCTACCGCGTCAGCCACGACAGCGTAATCGTTGATGTGAGAGAAACATTTACATGCCAAGCGTTACAGTCATCGAATTTCAATGCAAATGAGGAGATACTTGAACGCAGCCACAGATTTCTCTTGGCAGTCTAACGAAACCTTACTGGAGGAAAGGCAATGTACAGGCCAGCTCGTGTATCCATCCCTAAGTCATAGGCGCTCTGGTCTGAAAGCAGAGTCAAATGATTAGGGCCCTCATGTACCTCGCTGGGTGGGCTGGCTTTCGGGCAATGCCAGTAGCCCAAACACCTTCTCTGTGCTGAATATATGTATATATTCTGCCCGAGTACTATGTCTTCTTTCGTCTTCGGGGAAGTCTCGGGATGCTAAAATTGAGTGCAAAATACCTACGATGAGTGGTGTTTGTTTGCTCACTTAAGTTGGTGAAATATGCAGTAAGGCTCATTTGAAAATTATTACTTAAGTAGCACTTTGACCTAAAAATGCAGAATGATATTCAGCCTCTCTTTCTGTTTGAAGTTAAAGTCTGCAAATTGATGCCTCAAATCCTTTAATGCAATGCAAAATCTGATAAGATGGTGATAATAACGGGCGAAATTCCAAATTATCATGACAAAGAGATTAGGCGTAGGCATAAAAATATATTGCTTGCCAAAATTGTTTAGCATATAGTCCAAAATTCTTAAATGAAATTTGTTTGACGTAGGTATGGGCGAATTGTTTTTCTGGGCCCGCGAAACAACTGTGAGCTGCCTTAGGTTTTCGTTTTCTGGTTTCCCTTCATTTCTCACTTTCGGTTTTGGTCCTTTTCTGGATATGGTTATTTTTTGTGAGGTTCAAACATCATTAACTAACCGTGTATGTCTCTATCATTGTAACTGTCTAAAAATTGTTTGATGTGCCGTATTTAAAATGATTTGCGAACAGCATCGTTTTTTCCCACAAATGATGCGAACATTGGTATTTCTGTGCCTTATTTGGTCCCATCTTAATGCCTAGATGTTTGTTTTATGTTTTTATACATGGCAGAGAGTATTAATAAAAGATTTACGCGTTTAGTGTCCCAAGGAATGCGAGTTGGTACGTTGCTTATTTCTTTTCTCTGTTCTTAACACTGGTTTTTCGGCTGCAATCACGTGATGCTTTGCTTAAGGTTTTGTCTCATGATTAAGAATTAGGAGGGTTGGAATTTACAAATGCCCTTTTATAAAGCGCCTATATCATCCGATTATGCTACAATTCACCATACGCTAGTGTGTTTAGTGGCGAAAAATAGATCGTTAAAAACTCGTTCTTTGACAGATTGTAAGATAGAATCTTATTTGTAATGGACTTACTCCACTGCGCTGATATTATGGGGTGTTGAACTTACCTATTCTTGTGTCTGGTGAATTGTTGCTCAAACTGCGGGGGACGCTGCGATGTGCTCACCGCATTGGTGGTTTCTCGGTCGATATTAACAGCTTCCAGCACTGGCTGTTCAATTTGGATTCTTATCGAACATTGGGTTCTACAATTGGCATAGACTTTTGAACTATCTTGTATGTTTAGTCCGTATTGTGGCTATTTCTAGTTCTGCGTACTGCAGCACCTCTATTGCCAAGGATGGACGTTCGGGTACGGTTGCGGCCATGGTTGGAAAGTCGACTGAACGAGGGATGGATCGAAGGTCTATGTTGGGTGGACCAGGAGAAAGGCATATTTCGCATACCGTGGAAACACCACAGCAAGCACACATGGACAGAGCAGGATGCAGCTATTTTCAAGGATTGGGCGGTGGTAACCGGTCGCTACCGTGAGGGCATCGATGATCCTGATTGGCCCATGTGGAAGACGCGTCTCCGGTGCGCGCTTAACAAAGCACCGGATATACAGGAAGTAAAGCAGCGCCATAACCTTCATTGTGATGACCCTTTCAAAGTAAGCTCATCCACGTATTATCTCGGTGTTCCTCTCAATAGTTTTATAATTGTTTGGTGAATAGACATCTATATTTCAATGGTATTCTGATATATTTTTGTTTTTATAAGAACTCGTTAGTAACTGGCCATTATGCTCTGAAACTGGGTTGAAATTGTTTATCAACTTTGTGTTATTTAGGTTTATCGCTTTATAAGTAAGACGGAGTCATTGTGGCGTGCAAATGCCACACGAAATGCCAGTATGATCTTCGATGGTTTACCATCTTTGGGTCAGCTGCCAACTACATTCAATGTGCACAGTTACTCTGCTCGTCGAAGTTCCAACACATCTGCAGCTGTTCATCAGAGGCGTCCCACAATCTTGATCAGTCGTCTCTCCTCGTTGGCCAGGAACGATAGCGCTCCCTATCAGAACAAACCACTGGCCATTGTCCGTCGACGTGATCAACTTTTTGTCAAAAAACTCAGCCTTCGATCCCTATTACCTTCTTCTTCCCAAGTTCAGGCTCCTCCTCTGTTACCCCAACATATCCATTCAGTAAATACCGGCCCACTTGACTCTCTTGATGTTGGTGCTGTTCAAGAGGTTTTTTCGTCTCCCTCTCCCCAGTTTTCTGGTCTTCATTCGATTCCTATAAATTCTCCTTCCATCCCCGTTCTTCACCCTCCTTCCTTCCTCCCTCTCCTTCCCGATATAATGGAACCAGAGTTTCATCAACTAGGCGTACGTATTCAGCACCTTAATATCCGTGTCAGGGACGCGATTGTCACGAACCCAAACGGATGCTGTATTTACTTTGGTCGGTTCGATGAGGTTCTGGCATCCAATCCTGCCACTGATACCGCAGATAGCATTTCTATAACAAGTTCGCCCGATGCTATTGAAATGGCGATTACACACAACGTAGCGGACGAGAATCGTGCTTACGTTGACATGCTGCTTAGCAATATGACTCGTGGGATCATTGTAACAGCCAGTTCAAATGACGGGAGCATATACGTGAGGCGGCTGTGTCGGTGTGCTGTTTTTATCTATTATTTGAACGAGAGTGTTGGCGACTATGTTCTAGTGAAAAAGGTTTTCCGCAGAGAGTGCTTTAAAATTTTTGATTACTCTCAATTTGCTGCACAGCTGGAATACTACCGTCTGGGTCAGGGCTCAAAGCCTTACTTCGAGGTGGTGCTTGCCTTCGGGCAACAACTTAGACCCGGACTTTCGACACAGAATCTCCTTGTCTGGTGTCGAGTGGCGAGCTGTAGGGCGTGGTTCCAAGTTCAAAGGGTAGGTTATTGGCTGTTTATCCAGTTTTCGTGGTGCCACAATTCTAACTAGCCTTATTGCAAACATTATTTCACATTAGCCGTCGCGTGAGTGGGAGCGAATCTTTCATCAACTAGGAATCCCGACTGTTTACCCCAGTTGGGTAAATTTTAGGCTGCAAGCGAGGTTATATATGCTACTGAATTTGATTGCAATTAGGTGTATTATTTGTTTGTGCTTAGCGTGTTGGTGAAATATTAAGGCCCATAACGATGCATTCGAGAACCCACAAGGGAAGGACACATATTTCAGTGCTCATATTCGTTTGCCTTGCAGGTTATCTCGGGACTGAAAACACCAGAATGTACATTTCCTCTGTCCGTGCCTGGCTCGCTTAACTCGAACCAGAGCATGCTGGTTGGTGATGAGGTATCACCTATGCCGACTGATGATATCGACATTTGTGTACCAGACGCAGATGGCGTGGAGATCTCGTTGTACTCGCCACCAGCTGGCATAAAGCTCGAATCGGAGGAGGTAGAAGAAGAGGTTGTAGTCTCAACTTCTCTTGGTGATGTTACTTCCTCCGCTCTCATCGATTCCGATCACGGTAACCCACCTGTTGATGGTGAGGTTATAACGGAGGTGATAGAAGAAGAGGTTGTTGAAATGCCACAGGAGGAGAGTTTATTGACTAATCTGGCTGCTGAATAGTTCTGTATATATTGCGTCTGTTGCGCCACTGTGTATTTCCCGTCTTTATTGGTATCGTATTGTTCCTCTTATCTTCATTAGTGGTAGGCAAATCGTGCACCTTTTACTGCAACTTAGACTCAGTGTATTTGGCAAAGCATCGAGTTTTATCGGAATAAACAAAGGTAGTGATTGAGACCTTTTGTTTTGGATGGGCGTCGTGAGTGCTTTTGAGCGTGGCTGTCCGCTGCTCCAGTTGCGCGTTTGTTCCCCCTTCTCGCGAATCTTCTACAGGGCCAAGGCCACTTTTTATGGCTGGAACCAGGGATTGCACGGTGGAGATTTTCATTTGGTGGATGCAAAGCTCCTGGGATCCACTATCACCTTTGGGGAAGCTACGACGATGCTCCTGAGGCTAAACATCTTCTCGTTCTTCGATTCGAGTGCCAAAGCAGTTCAGGTTTTTCGCATCCTTGTGTTTGTCGCCTCCTTGTCGCTCGCATTCTCGTTGTTGTCCTTGCTCATACCAACGTGAAGGGGCCAACTACTGCCTGTGAGTCAGCGACAAGGAAAAGTTCTCCAAGAACGCTATGCGGCTTTTTGGCACTCGGATTAGTGTCGTTGACGTTTTGTGGCCTTCGTGATTGTAGGTTCCAATGAAGCCAAACACCGAGGCTCATTGTCAACCATTCGATCTCACGTTATGAATGTCAATTAGCCTCGAGTTACCGATTTGCATTTGTTACATCCATGTTGAAGACAATTTCTTGCATGCCATCAAAGGGGTTTTGACGCAGGCTATATGCTGTGACCAATTCAGGAGCCGCACACCACTAACTGTAGAGTCCTTAAAATACTATCTGCACAGGTCTGCCTGAGTGAAAAACCCTCCATATGTCCGTCGGCTAGTTCTGCAGTACAAGTCGAACTTTATTATATAGTTAGAAAAATTCAAAGCAATTGGTAGGAGATCTCTCTCTCCAGTCTCTAAAACCACATTTCATGGAAATCTTTTTGGTAGAAATTGGATAGCTCCTGCATGGCGTATGAGGGCCGTGTGAAGGCGTCACGCGAGGCGGTGGAGGCCAGTTGAAGGAGATCTCTTTCGAGGAAGGGAATATCAGTGGGAAGGGGGTTTTGCGGCGTCTGGTTCGAAGTAAGTGTGACTAGTTGCGGTGCGGAGGAATTCAGTTGGTCGCCTCGTGGCAGATGCTGCGTCGCCTGTTCAGCCTCGCGCACAAATGCCTCTCGCCTCTGTCTTGCACGCCGATTTTGAAACCATATCTTGACCTGCACGAAATTCATTTGAAAGTGTTATAGAATCTCCCCAACTTATTTGTTATCCCTGTTATACTTCGGCCTAACAGCAATGAAGTAGGTGCACACTTTTTCAAAGCTTCAAGAGACCCCATATTGGGGCCCATATTGCGATCCAGAGCAAAATATTTCTCTGTACTTACTCTAGTTTCAGTGACTTGGAGTTGATTAGCCAGGACGGTCACTTCTCGACTGGAGAGGTAGTTAGTCAAGCGGAATTTCGCCTCCAATCCCTCCACCTGGCTGCGTGTGAAGGGTACTCGGGGGCTTCGACCAATCCGAGAACACCTCTTGCTCGATGGTGATTGGCTGGAGGGGACCTGCGATTTTGCCTTCTGGTCATCCCATCGGAGGTTAAGGGCTATTAAACACCAAGAGCCACTTTTAACTGAAATAATAAGTGAACCGACTTTGTGAATTAAGCAGATATCTAGATCCTTCGGTTTTTCGCGAGTGAGGGAATAAAACTGATTAACACATCGAATTTGCCTTGCATGTAAGTGTGATGCACTAAAAGCATGAGTTGACGAAATTTTGGCAGCAGCCTAGCTAGAAGTTAGAGGCTACGCACACCCCTTACGCATTCTACCTCGTGCCAACTATACAGGTATAATTGAAGCACCAGTTCTGGCATTGATCCTCCGAGCTATTACGTCAAAATAGCCATCGCTCTTTGCGGTAGGTCTGCACCACCATCTTAGACGGGATTTGTCCACCTACAACCAACCGCAGGCTTGCCTGTTATCGATTTTATCGTACTTTGGCATAACCCCCCTCCTTCCATAGGTGCATATCTTCCACATTTTCAACCAAAATTTAAAGCTTTTAAAAGCGGTTTAATGGCGACTTTGCCTTTAGCAGTTTGGAATTAGCGCGTGAGATAATGTCAGTGCAAGCGGAAACCGAAATCAAACACCCACCCACACATACACGTATACACACACAGACACAAAAATTATACATCGCGTTAAGGTTGGTAGGTCTGGTAGAAGTTAATAAAATTATTTGAAAATTCCGGATGGAGCCAGTCCTGAAGAACCACGTGAGCTAACGAGATATCATGGTCCTATCCCGGAGTGATATGACATGAGAGTAATACATGAAGTCAATATTTATATCAGATACTGATTTAATTGAGTAAACGTGTAGCGTAGCTTTTATAAAGGGCCTTTTTAAGACCAACTTCGCCCTTATACAATGGATTTTTTTTACCCACAACCACTTTTTATTCGGCCACTTTTAATTTCATTCTTTAAAGAGAAACATTCACAAGAGCATCAAGACATAGCTCAATTCTCATGCTACGCCAGTTTAAAGATCTGGTAGATAAGCACACAAATCCGATAAAACGTGAAGGCTTTGATTCAAATTAAATGGTGAAAAATAACCGTACCAGAGTTCAGACTGATTTGGAGCGGAATACTATCCTTTGGATCAGAATAGCCTAATCCGGGGTAGATGGTCGAATAAGCATTAGTGTCCACCTGGCTTCCCTTGGAAGAAAGCGGAGGTCTGGACAGAGCACAGGAGGGGACGTGTAGGACCTTGACAACTTCATGCAACTCGCTGGAGCTGCAAGGTTGTTCTAGGATGGAGTCGATGGTGAAGGAAGCAGTCTGACGCTCGGAGGAGGCTTCAAGTGGGCTGCTTGAAAACATGATGGAATGATTCGTGCCTCTACCGGGGTGAGCTAGGTGCTCGGCCATGGAGAGCGTAAATTGGCGCTCGACCAATGGGAGTGAGGCCATGCATTTGACACGCCTTAGCCAATCACTCGATAGTAAAGTCACAGCCACGCCATTCGATGTCGACCAAATTAAAGCTTCAGATTGACAAGGTATAAAATTACTTCAGCGTTAGGCTGGTGATAACAAGAAAAGAGAAAAAAGGGTTTCACTGTCAATGGAAATGGTAAAATGGAAGTCCCTTGGGAGAAAGCACAAGTTAACATCTCACTTTGTGCCATATCTGCTAGAGGACTTTAGAAGTGGGGTCAGGATAAGTTGTTGCAGATTCAAGGAAAGTTCGGATGGATAGAAAGTAATGAACTGATTAAGGACTAAAGTCTGCATCTTTCCAAGTTCTTCTATCGAAGTCGAAAATGCCCATCTGAATATTTTTTTATTGAAAGAAGCATATTTCATGAAGCCATTCAGCTGACTACACTCAATTTCTACGAAGTGAACAAAATAGTAGGAAAAGATAAGCTTCAGTAGGGTTTGTGAAAGGCACAAAGTAGAATCCAGGGCCATTCTAGGAGGGGACCTTTAATGCTAGCTAGTTTCGAAGCTGCAGTTTTTTTCTGGGAAATACGAGACTGCCCATTGGCTAGCTGCCTTACAATAAACCAATTTAAATTTCATCAGAGAAATTTCAAATCCTCCATTTCCGATTACTTTTAGGAAGCAAATGATCCCTTTGTGACGAAATTAATCCATTCTGTGAACTCCTTAAGTCCAATTTCATGCGTAGGAACACAATGCTTCCTCAACAACAAGAATTGTCTTACCAGTTTGCCCCTTGGAATTTGAGACCATTTTTCATCATATTAACATCAGTGCACCAATTTCATCCAAAAACCCAGCATGTACTCACGTTATGCCCCTAGTTTTGCGTAGACCCCTCCTCCCCCGTCTTTCAACTGGATAGCATGTGGGGATGCCTAGCGTGGAAGGGGGAAATGAGGGGCGAGACCACAAGACATGTGTTACCGAGGTGATCGTTTTACGCCGGATGAGGAAAATGGGAAACGGAGGCGTGACTGCTCAAATCACTGAGACTCTGAGGGGCAAGATCGCTGAATTATTTAAGAGGGCTCTGGACTTGCGTGTCATGGATACTAGATATCTTCGAGATTATAACCAAGTGAACAGAAAAATTGATAGCTCCCCAACAGTAGCTTCAAACACCCACTAATATACACACATTCATCAATAGCGCATGCTACCCACCTACAGTTGGAAGCTATTTTTTTGCCCACTGAGCAAGTAAACTTAACAGACTCAAGTTTCTACTGGTGAGACTATGAAAATGCAATTGGAACCGGAGTTCAGTTAACAAATTACATCCAAGACTACGCTACAGCCTAAGTTACCACCTGACGATCCATACACCGGAAACCTTTGATCCTGATGATAGCGCCCCTTAAGTCCATATTTCCCTCAGTTGTCCACATGCCCCACGTAGTACCTTAAGAGGTAGCCCGGCAGCCACAACGAAATTTGGGACCTTCACCTGCCATGCATTTGGTAATATCTGACCAGAAACCATGTTTAAAGTGGCAATCCTCACAAAAACAAGGAGATGTAGGTAAAACCCGAATGGATTGACTCAACGGTCTAATGTTACTCCCTGCATCCCCACAAAACCACTTCCTATGAACAAATAAAGCGGTGAAAATCATCTATCAGCATAAGAAGAAGGTAGCACTCCATTTCGATGTTCAGTAGGATTATACAATTTATATCAAAAAAGGAAAAATTGAAACAAAAAATACAAGGGGGAATATTACTTAAAAATATTTTGTCCTAGTGAGAGCTTGAGATGCAATTTTTGCATCATTTTCTTCCGTCATTCGATTCCAGTCCGTCTGTCCAACGACGAAACCAAGTTCACGCATGCGTGAATTCTCCCGTAAAGCCTCAATATCGGCCCAAGTCACCTGTGGCAACATGGAACGAGATTACTTCCTACTTATCGTTTAATAGCAGTAATTGAGACAAAAGGGAGGTCACTCAAGTGACCAGCTTGCACCCCTTCGGCTAGTTTAAAGCTTCGAGTAAAGATGCAAAATTTCGCAACATAAAATTTGAACGAGGATTACTTACTCGTTTAACTCCCTCTTTTCTCATCCGAAATTGGGAAGCCTCATCTTTAAGATACTCAGCCATCGAAAGAGTGCTGGACGAATTCGAATGGTACAGCTTTCGTGTAAGTCCGTCCAGCCGTTCTGTAGTAAACAAAAAAGTAGACTTTAAGGAATTATAAGGAGCAATACGCCCCAACCCTACGAGCATAAAAGATCTCACCAAGACGCTGAAAGGAGGCATCATCATCCCACTTGCTCTTAGTCAGTCCCCACGCGCCACGAGAAGTATCCTCCTCATCCTCATCATCATCGCTGCCTCCCTTTCCATTGCCGACTTTATTGAGGTCCTCACCACAGACCCCAGAGGCAGATGGCGGGGGAGCAGGAGACGATTGCGGACTTGTCCCATCCTCGGTACCGCTATCTGCTTCCATGTCGACCTTGGTTTAAAAATACAAATTTCACTCGATGCCTTCAACTCACACATGCTATGCGTGGAAGCTGGCATACCTCTTCAGCAGTTATTTCCTGCTGTAGGGAGTTGGCATCAATGATGGTGTAACGACTCGGTGTTGGTTCCCATCCCGCGAAAATCTGTTGGTGAATATGGACATGTATACAGTGTTTACATCAAAGAAAACGTATGATAGACGACAGAAGTATTGGTTTAACTTTTATTTTATAAGGGCAGAAGTTAAAACGTGAAATCTAGGATAAGAGTAGCCGCGGTCCTTTTAAAAGCAGGAATTTGAATACTTGAAGAGGATGAAACCGGGCTTACAAAATATAAGGGCAATAAATCAAGTACTTGAGGTGGCAACCCAATAAGAGCTAAATCACAAAAACACTTTCACACATCCGTTTACGCGAAAATTATGACTCACGGCACGAACGTCACTCTCTGATCTGCGACCAGCACTTCGACTAAGGCAGATAGTTAGGCTGGTACTAACTTCAATGACATAAACCTGTAAAACATAGAGGGCGCATTTAGATACTCTCAAAGCATTTGCCACTGCGTCATGCTGTTGTTAGGATATTGATACACAGAAGGGCTCGCTTTCCACATTAAGAATGACAAATATAAAAACCTGTTTTATCATCTCTAAAAAGAACAATAGCATCATCATAAGGTACCACAAGGTATCATCATAGCTAAAATTTTACTAGAGCGATAATGTTAACTTGCTACCCTAATTCTGCAACAATTATGCACTTATCAGGTTTGATACATCCTACGATTCTACCTATGCAGAATTAAAAGATGGCTCAGGAAAAAAATTTGGAGCACAGCTATAACTATTAATTACAAACTAAAAAAATAACTGAGGCCAACCTGGAAGTGCTTGCTTCGAGCCTGAACAGCCAGCTCCTCGAGTTCTGCGGCCGAGCGGTTGACAGCATCGACGAGGAGGAAGTTGAAAAGCCCATTGTCAATTTGCCGAGAGAGGAGTTTCACCAGCTGCTTACGATAGACCTCTTCCATCTCAGCCTCGTAGACAAATCGACCCTCCTCATTGACAAAAAAATCATCTATGGAGAGCACCCGGACTGCAGCACTCCTGCCCTCATCCTCTGCCGCCTTCGCCTCCTTTTCCTTTAAAAGAAAAAAGTGCTAATTTCAACGCCAACAGTGAGCTTGCAAATTTATCAGCAATGAAAATTGGAAGCCTGAAATTGGTGTCTTAAAATGTTGACTAATGCACTTATTATTACACAAAAGAAACGCTATTTTAGTTTACAAGAGTCGACTAACATAATCGGGAATAAGCGATTTCCCAACCAGCATCAGTAGCAATATGAGAGCAACTAGACGCACAGAATCGGTGCAAAGCAAACTCATTTTTCGAAACTCGCTTCTTCGACTTTAAAGCACCGTAAAAACTGAAGCTTTTTCAAGTTTGAGAGCTTATTCAAGTGATACCCAGAACTGAAGGCAGCAAAAACCTCGCTTTATAACATACCTTGATCAACTTAGCAAGGGTTGATTTGCCTGATCCTGGCAAACCACGCAGAATAACTAGTATTTTCGGCGGCCGAGTTTTTCTACCAGGATTCATCAGAAGGGTTTCTGACGCGATCCTCTGAGAAGAGGTGCTCTGCGCAACAGCAAACAAGGGCCTTTGCGAAGGCATTGACGAGGAAGTTCGATAAGTTGAGCTGATGTAACCCAAGGAAAATGGACACTCATTGCCCCCAGGATGATACCAAAATTCCTGGTTGTAGCCTAGGTCCCTGCCTGTAGGTGGGGATCGGGAACGCTCGCGATACTGGGACTAGAACAGCCGGGTAACATATTGATGTGCCACTAATAGATTGAATAAAGAATGTGGATCTTTTTAGCTCTCAGCTTCAACCGTTGATACCTCCGATACCCCATTCCCAATGCCGTTATTTGACTATTACAACGTGTAATACAAATACCTTAAATGGAGGTTGTATTTACTTTCGATATCTGAGTATTTGTTAAGAAACCATGGATAAATCAAAAGTTGATGTTACTTTTTTCTAATACGAATTCTGTCGGGAAATCAATGCAAAAATGCAAGCATCCGGAAGCATTGACTCCGATACGTTAGTGGACAGTCCCGAAACTGTAGATAACGCACATATTGCCCTCGAACACGGAATTGAAAACACTAACCTGGTTTCCGTAGCGTTCACGATCATTCTGGTACCGATCCCCTTGACGATAGCCATAATTGTAGCTGGACATACCACTTCCCCACGAAGAGACTTGGGGTTCAAGAGCTGGCTGGGGAATGCGCCAATCTTGATCCTGAGGTGGACCGGTATAGTGAATTGGGTGCTCCCGGGACGATGATCTAACGCTACCGGCGTGGAAGTCATAATGGTGGTGAGAATTCGACAATCTCCTGAAATTTAACAACAAAATAATGAGCAGCCATCCAGTAATTTGTTGGGAAAAGTAGTGCCGTGAACAGAATTCTCCATTGGGACAATGAATAACGGAATTTATCTGCGCACAGTGAAAATGTCATATGCACTTATATAATGATTACTATCACTGACATTACGCGAGTAAAAATTGGAAAATTACTTACTCATTGTATGACTGTGAATAGTAAGTACCTTGATCACTATTGCGGGGAGTTTGTTGTTCCACATAACCCTGTTCAAATTCTCGACCGAAGGCCTGCCTATAATCTCTATCGAGCTGTGGATTCGGATAATCTCCACAAGAAAGAATATTAAAATTAGGGTAGTTAACGGGATGAGGAACACCCGAGGATCGCGTACCCAAAAAGGTCTGACAAGGAGGTCGCTGAAAATCGGCTGGCAGATAACAGTTCGACTTGTTTCCATGCATTGAAGGTCCATATTGCCAGTCGTAGAAACGAAGATCTGGAGGTGTCGCCGTTGGGTAGAATCCAGCTCCAGGATTATTTTGAGGAATACCACGAGGTGTGTAAGAACTATAGTTGTTCTGCATAACTTTGAGCTAGAACGTGAGTTACACTTCATAATAATTACTTGCCAAGGCTGATATAATTTAAATTTAATAAGAAATGCCCAGTAAACACAACCCACAAGATCTCAACTGAGGGACATACAAAAATGACGAATCGGGCGCGCAGCTGACGTGCAGGCAAACAAACCGAGAGTCCGGCCATTTTTCTTGACATCATTGGAAAATTCATGTAAAGATGCATCCAGTACAAGTTATATGTGCACTTTTTCGTACAAGAAAAGCAGGCCTATAAAGATTGTTCACAGATATGCTGGTGCACAACTTAAAAATAATGAATTTATTAATACTTTTGCGTGCGAACCATTGATAGGCCGCATTGGCCTTTTACTGTTTTAACTTACACATTACTGTGTCAATGACATGCAGGTAACAACTTGTTCTACTGCAATCTACAGGCCCGTAAATGCAACGAAATCAATAAACGGCTTTTCCACACTTGTTAATATAACTAGTGAATTTGTGTAATTATGCCCACCACTTTAAAACCTTTGTTTAATAATAAATCGGCTCTAGACAGAATTAGGACCGCAGATAGATGTATTTTTTGGCCATTTTAATCTGGTGTGAGATGACCATAAAATTAATTGGAAAGCTGGTGTGTAATACGATGGTTGTTTTTCCCTCGGTATTGATGAGGAGCCACTTTTGACTTGACCTTTGCACCCCGCTGGGTGGGCTGGCTTTCGGGCCATGCCAATAGCCCAAACATCTTCTCTGTGCTGAATACACTTTCTGCCCAAGTATTGTGTCTTCTTTCGTCTTCAGAGAAGTCTCGGGATGCTACAGATATGTACATTGAGCGTAGTGCACGATACCTTCCTGAACACGAAATTGGGCATAATGCTAGGGCAGAATATGTATTGTCGGTCTAATAAGAGAGCTGAGAGGGCCACTTGCATGGGTCGGGGTCCATGCTGTCCAGCAGAAGTCCAGCCGCGGACCCTTAAATGCCCGTGAAACGAAACCGATGTGATAAGCAAATAATCAAAGTATTATATAGCCCCATCCATTTGGGCGTCGTCCCTGGTGTTGCCTTTGGGCATCCTCTCGCGTCGACCACTACTACGCAGATGCACGAGCCATCCGCGCCAATCATCCAAGTTGCATGCAATTGACGAGGTATCTGGCTGCAACGTTACTGATCCCTCTTGGCAATTCTGCTGGATCCGGAGTTTCGTCCTGCTTAGAAATGCACAATGGAAAGGGGACTGTGGTGGCCATTACGCGTGTCCACGACTAGTTGTAGGAACACCTAACTAAATGCAGAGTCATGCGACAAGGATTGGGGGTTTATGGTAGTTCCGTGGGAATCGGATTTCGCGTCTATTCCTCCTTGCTACATTCTTCTCACATCAGCGCTGCCAGCCATGCTAGTCTACCAGTGTTTTGTCCAGCTAATGGGGAGGTGGAACTGGTATCACGTGTTCACTTTATTGGCATCTTCATAAAGGAAAGGTAGGTAGCTACATATCGAACTTTTCCAGGTAGTTCACGACTATCGTCGCTCCATTTTTTAATAGCATTTCTGTAGAACACGGAGCTGGGGTAGTTGCTTAAGGTACTGGTCAGTTCCAACCTTCTGTGGGCAGCCGCCATAGAATTCCCCACCCACAGCATGTGATTTTCTTCCTTTGCCCCCAATGCAGTGCCCAAGCGTTTCTTGAAGTCGAAAGAAGACATAGTACTAGGGCAGACTATACATTACCGAAGTACAGAAGGGCTGGGAGCTACTGGCTTGGCTTGGATGCCATGCAGTCCAGTGGAATACAGTCACGGAGCCTGCAGTGCCCTTAAAATCAAAACGAAGAGTTAAACAAGCAAACGAAGTATTCTGTTGTCTACGCCAATTTTGAGGACAACTTTTTTTGTAATGCACTTAACTACCACGTAAATACCACCAATAGTAACCAGTCATCCTCGGGATATATAATAGTAATGTTGGTTGTTTGCTTCTGCCCTGGATGATCTTTAAGAGTTTATACGAGCGCACTAACACAAAGCCTAGGAGGAAAAATTGCGTAACGGCATAATTTAAAGGTACCATCCAAAGTTGACAAATAATTTTTCCTAGCGAGACCCCAGTACAGCTGTCAAAGCACTTAGATACTGCCGTAGGTCACTCTGCCTTGTACTCCTTCCAAAGACCGATCACCACCAGTGGCGCATAATTGTACATTTTTGCCCTGGTTGTCATTGCAAAAACGAGTTTAGAAGCCACTTCAGTTTAAGTAAGTAGTAGGCTGCCGTGGCGATAGAGGGATGTTTAGATATTCTCACCCAAAATCGTTTCAGAGCTTTAATTAAGTAGACAATTCTTAATCCATTTCACAGTATAAAAATAGGCGCCATGTTAATCACTGCAATAGGTGTTGTAGAAATGGGAACAGTTTGAAGCCCTTAGTTCTCCAATTATGTGGTAATGGCATCTGACATCCCTTCAGTCAAATTGTCTTCATTTGGCAAGCACACAACGGAGTAATTTGTGGCAAACTGCCAGCTGTATAACGCACTCACCTCTAAGGATGCGAAGAAACGGTGTCAAAATCAATGTTTCGTAATGGCGGCACCTTATAGAAATTACATTTAACGACTCAAGAATAGATAATCGCTGACAGTTGGAGTTGTCATTTCGTACTCACCATCTCTGTCCGATATGAGAAAGTTGACACAAGTGACTCAGAAATTGACGCTTCCTGTAATGAAATCGAAGCCATTGCCATACGAGAATAGATAAAAAGTTATTTCAGTAAGTGATGGCGAATGCGCAGTTATCCAGTTTAACTAAATGACAGGCTGTGACGTGTGTGGGCACAATCTATTAGAGAGATGGTTGGTTGTGTGTACTGTAGCTTTCGCAAAGGCCTAGCAGAAGCGCATAAATTACAACGGTCCGCGCAATGCTAAAATATACCTTTTCAATTGCGCACTGAAAAATTTTGACTTGGTAATGTTTTGTGACTACTGACATGAAAAGTCGCTGCGTTAGACTCCTACACTGACGGCTCTGTTAGAAGCCTTATCGTCTCACAAGAGAATTTTGCGCATTGGTACTCCCGATTTTCCGATGAACATTGGCCAATTGTGGGGACAATTTGTTGTGGAATGGTTCAATGCGGACACACTTGACGTCTGTAAATACTTATATCTTCCAACTGCTTAAAACTGCAAATTACTAAGCAATTGGGTGCAAATTCCTGGGAAAACTGAGCGAAAAATCTCTCCTCCTCCTCCTCAAGTTGGTTCCATAGAAGTGTGATACTTTGGTTATCTGTTTAACGATTCCTTTTGATTTTATGGACACTTAAGCCAGTAGCCCTCTCCGCCCCCCTCCACCCAGCTTTTCTACGGGAAGGTAATGCATATTCTCCGCTAGTATTACCGTCCCCTTTCGGCTTCAGGGAAGACTCAGGATGCCTCAATGGTAGAAACGGAAAGTGAACGCTGTCTTAGAGGACAATTACCCAGATTTTTATTACTGAGCGCTAAACTTTAAGGTGACTGATGATTGGTGTATGCTGCAGATTGGAGAATCTACTAGGACCCTCAACAGAAGGCTTAAAAAGGTCTTCTACCTTTCAGTAACTACCATGGTCTCGTGTTCGACGGGAATGCTATCCACAACTGTAGTGACACAAGTTCGTGGCGGAGCTGGCTACGGTGCCTGTATGAGGATGTCAACTAAGTGAACATGTGATACTTCCTTCACTCCTGTACCAGAGTGATGGAACCCAAATAGTTATGGCTGGGAAGCTCTGAAGC
>NW_020170477.1:214087-217189 GCF_000524195.1 Echinococcus granulosus
TGTGATCAGAATAGAAGAATAGAATAGAATAGAAGCAAAACCCTATCCCCATGTAAATGTGTCCGATCCCATCCTTTATTAAATAATTCTGTCTTTAGGCCAGTGTTTTGAAGACTAATGATGGGTATATGAGATGGCCAGCACATTCCCTCTTCCCCAATACTTTTTCCCAATAGGATAAAACTCCGGAACCAGTGATCGGTTCTGGGTAGGTCGATTCCTGTGTGTTTTCATACAGCACTGACTACACTGTGATGGCTGGGGACGACGCACAAAAGACAAGAGTGGGTTGTGTAATACGTTGATTATTTGTTTAACTCTTCGGTTTGGTTTTGCGGGCAATCAAACCTCCGCGATTGTGCTTCCGCTAGGCCGCATCGCCTCTCGGACATGTTAGTAGCCTCCCAGCCCTACTAGAAGTTGCTGAGGGCTACAGCGGCTGGAAACCAAGTGCAAATTTCTTTTAGAGTCGTAAGAAAACAAATTACCTGAGAAATTGTTTTTCCTACAATTTCCAGAAAAACACTAAAAAACATGGCGTTAAAGATATAGCTTGTAAAATGGGATTTTAAAAAGCTATCTGTTTTGGTCTTTATGCTGAATCGAGGTTTCTAACATTGGTCCCATCGATGACATTAGTAACACCCATGTTTGGATTTCCAGCTCTCGGAAACTAGACAACTATGTGTGTTTGTCTACAACACCATTTGCATACCTCATAATGAGCACAGCAGCACATTGTGCAACTTCTCCAATGACAGAGCCCATTTCTTCGAGGCGGTATTACTCCACACCGAACGTGCAAGCCAAAATGAATTGTTCACAACGTTCGTAAAGATAATCACCTTCTATCCCTCTTACTGGGCAGGCTTATACAATCACTTGACCAGCTTTTGACAGCGTCATCGTTTTTCGTGTCCCATTTATTATCCAAAAATTGAGCAAAGTTGTTAATACTTCTTTCTGAGCTAGGGATGTGGCATCAGGCTTTGGCACCAGGCCAAATTAATCATTCAATGAGCACCAAAATAGCTGAATGGAATTTCTTAAATCGGTGCAGAAGCAAAATCAGATCCAGACCGGGGAAATAACTTATTTTATGCATTTTTTCCGGTAGCATTGCATTCCATCATCGAAAGCATCATTTATTCTGGAAATCCAGACAAGATTAGAGCCTATATAGCTATCGTGCAAGAGTCAACTTGTGAGGAGATTTAACACACCTCTTAGGCCATCCAGAAAATCATGGCAACAAGGCTTCACTCATTTGGTGACTTCTTATTCATATTAACTTCAGATGACCTGAGAGAGCAGTTCCCTTCTTCGCGACGTAGCATTCACTAGTCCTAGGTAATTGTACTGACATCTCAATCAACAAATCAGCAAGCTCAAAACTACATAACAAACTTTACTCCGTGATTTTCTACTTATACAATGCAAATGGAACAAGTCATGCAATTTAATGAAAGTAGTAAGATGACTAAGACTGAGTGAGTACGGGTTTAAAATTCCACATTGGTGTAAGGGAACGGTTGACTGGATGGAGGTTTTGAGTGCACCAATTTGCTAGATATGAAAATTCTCACCACATTTTCTTGTTCTCCGTAAAGGTACTTCCTAAACCTCGGGTTACTGAATATCGTTGCATGAAATACTTAACTACCCTAAGTAGCGATATAATTATGAGCATTCAAGCACTACAGTACAATAAGACGCACTAGAATTAAGATTGAATTTGATGGGGAAGGTGAATTGAAAGTTGGATTGATAAATAAGTTGATATCTCCTCTGGGAAACCTGGAGGCATTACGTGAGAAACCCATTGTGAATCTTTGATAGCCCTGACGAAGATAATACTTGGTAAGTTTCTTTCGGTACAGAGGGATTATGATATTGTACTATTTAGAATTCCCTTACTTTGTTTATTAGATAAAATCTTCTTCACTTTACTCAATTTATGGAAGAAGTTTCAGGATTTCTGAAAGAAAACCAGGAAATCGTATAATTAAAGGATAAATGACATAAGGAAAGGCAAAGGCGGAGCCTTAAGTGTCCGAAAAGCTGAAGCAGAGTTAAGCCAAAATCAAAGTATAACATACCCCAATCTCATTTTGAGCAATAATTTTGAGACTCCCTTTGGTCAGCTTTCAGCGTCGTCGATCACAACATAGTCGGTGCTACTGGGAAAAACACCTGCGAACTAATCGCTCTAGTCGATGAAGTTACGTACAACTGAGAAGATAATTGACTGCGCTTTCGCTAATTTCTCTTGGTGATTCTACTGGACTTGAAGTTTCGTTCCGCTTGGGAAATGCATAGGGGAAAGGGGCACTGTGCCAGCCATCATGTGTGTCCATCATAGTCGTAAGAACAGTAGACTAAAAGCAGTCATTTAATAAAGACCGGATCTCGCGTCATTCCTCCTTCCCACTTTGTTCTTACTTTGATGCTGCCCAGGTATATCTATCTAGGTTCTATCCAGCTGGTGGAGGAGGTGTTACGTGATGATTTTATTGACATCTGAAGACAGCTACTGCGGACACCTTCAAAGCGAATTTTTTTAGATGATTCGTGCATATGACTAGTGTCGCAAGAGTTGTGAATAAATTTCCAGCCGAACACAGGACTGGGGTAGTTGCCGAAGGTAGATGCCATTTTCGGCCCTTCTGTTAGGGGTCGTCGCTGATTTTTCCGTGCACAACATATACCTGTCTACCATCGCGTAAAGGTTTAGCATTCAATAATAGAAACCTCGGTGTTCGTCCTTTATGATTGCGTTAGTTCTCCACTGCCACCGAAGTAGCGTTTGGAGCCTTTCTTAAAATCTGAAGAAAACATGATACTAGACAGAATATGTATTGTCGACACGCAGAAGGGGTGAGAGACTATTGGCATGGCCTGGAGGTGATGTCGGCCAAATAACTTTAAAGTGCAACTCTTTCACATCCACTTGATAAATACCTTGTGATTTTTTGCTTTTACCCATCTCGGTTACCCTCTTTTCATAAAAAAAGCAACATGGAGTGACTTATACTAGCAATTCGCATGTGTCTACTCTCGTGCCAACGGGGCGATCGCGTGGCACACTATATTCTGATCAAA
>NW_020170477.1:217289-243645 GCF_000524195.1 Echinococcus granulosus
AAATTTGGTGAATAGAACCCAGGGAGATATGGATGAACAGCCCTGAAGTGAGAACAAAGTGATAAAGAGAAGCTGACAAGAAATCCCACCTTCACGAAGCTATTTTGGGCATCTTCCTTTATTAAATGACTGCTTGTAGGTCAGTGCTCTTACTACTGGCGGTGGGCATTCGTGGTGACCTGCACATTCCTCTTGCCTAATGCAAATCCAAAACAGGACGAAAATCTTCATGCCCAGTAGAATTACCAAGACAGATAAGTGATCCTACAGTCAAGTCTCTCCCCATTTACATGGAATTTTGGTGACTAGTGCAGTTAATTCGCGGGTGCTTCTCTTTACAGCACCGACTACGTTAAGGTGACCGGTGCGAGAGATTGACAAAGGAGACCACCGATGACGCCACTCAAAAGAAGCAAGGCAGGCGATATATGCTTCACCTATTTGTTTAACTCTTCGTATTGGTGTCACTGCTACTTAAGGCTTGGCCTTTGTGCTTCCTCTGGGCGGCATGGCCCTTGGACCATGTCAGTGGCGCCCCCAGCCAATCTCTACGTCGAAACTATGACTTCTATCATCTTCAATAAAGACTCGGAGCACTACAGGTGCTAATATTTTCTATACCTAAATTTCCTTTCATCTATTGTGTTGCCCGTTTATTGAGTCGTTTTTAAATTCGTATCTAGTGAATACAGTAAGTTAAATTTCGCATTAATGAATGCAAAGCAGCAATACCAGTAAAAACCTACCACTTTATTGGTTTAGCATCTGTGTGTGAGAAGACTACTTCCCCTAGGATCTACGTGGTAGTGCTAAAAACTACCCCCATCATGACCTAGTGACCAGAGTAGGCACATTTTAGTGGACCTTATAGTTACCCTCAAATAATATTTAAAGGAGTAGCTTACGACTAATTTAAATATTTCGTTCAATGGGTAAACTACGTCCGATACATCGTTCAATGTCTACTCACCTCCAGGGAATCAGCATTTAACCACTCGCAGTATTTTGATATGAAATTTTTAGAATCGTAGTTAGGTGGTGTGCCAATTGTTGCAAGGAGCCCTATTATATCCACTTCTAAGGCCGCATTATTTCCCCACCTTGTCTCGTCCACCATAGAACACAAAGTCACTTTTAATGCCAACGACTTGTATATAGTCATGCAATGCATCCCCTATCTAAACTAAGAGATTGTTTAGGCGGTTTTTTTAATCCACTTATAGACATAACTTTTCACATTGCTGCGTCAAAGTCAATCAAGAAAGGATCGCTTTGGGAGAAGTATGGATAACATTAAATAAAATTATTATCACTTTGGTACAGTTAAGTTCAGGTTTCTAGGTGGGAATAGAAATAGCAAATAATATTTTTGTTGAGGGTTTTGTTATTTCGTGGAAATTACCAAAATTGTGTGCAGTGGTGTGCTTGAGGTATTTCATCGGGAATGGAACTCACACCATCATCCCTCGGCACGCAACGGGATGGACACCCAAAGTGTGTGGACAGTCAAACGTGGTCCTCAGTCAGGAGGTAGGTGATGAAAGCCGGCCGAAAACAAAAAAAAAAAAAAATAAGAAAAAATTTAAGGGCAAGTTGTGCAGTTTCATGACAAAGAAGAGAAGTGAAGGTCACATGCAGACTGCTGCAATCACAGTAAACTCATTAAGAATCGAGGCTTATTTTGGTCCACTCTCTTAATTTGGTTTTTAATGGAAGAAGACCTAAAGGCAAGGTGGGGTGGGGATTGAGCAAGTCGTATCACAAATGCCATTGACTCTGTTGCCAGCACGAGCGAAGAAGTGATGAGAGAGTATTTAGTGAATGTGAGCTTCTTGGCGTCGTTTATCACCTGCCCCTGGAGATGCGTCAGTGCCGGTAACCGTTGGTGTACCGGATTGATGCGTCGAAATTAGTTTCGACAATTGTACCATTTGAGGGGGGTTAGGTAGAGCAAAAGTCGTCGGCATTTCTGTTGCTGTGCTTTGGCATTGAGTTCCTGTAAGGTAACTTTTCAGTGTAGTTGTGCCATACTGAGACAACTGTGGTGGGCTTATTCGACCGGAAACTGCAATACTGGATTCACCCAAATGAGAGTGCGACTCAGGAAGAGTAGAATGTTGATGTGGAAGTCTTTGTGCCATGGCATGGCTTACAGAAACTGAGGAGGTGTGTGCAAAAGTCACCGTGTTTTGGCCAGGTTGATATTCACCGTTTTTACAGCGCGTATTGCTGGAGCGTGTAGCAATGCCCCGGTTGCCTTGAGCCCTTGGAGTGCGGCGTCGAAGCCATTCGTGGCGAAATGCTTCTCTGGGGGTTAGCCGATCCTCAGGCATCCATTGGAGGCACTGAGAAAGAAAATCTAAGAAGGCAGCATCCTCACGACCTTTGAGAGCCGATTTGAGGGATTTGGAACCCGGAATGTCTCGAAGTTTTCCTCGTTTAGTCTTACGTGGCCGAAGGATTACATTATTGTCCTCGTCAACCTCCATGCAGTACCGCGGACAACCATAGGTGATAGAGAAGAAATGCTTCATCCGACGACTCTGTTCGAGCAGTTTTTCTGGAGGCATTCCAAGCACTTCGAGAATGCAGGCAAGCTGATCACCTTCATCTTCACCGGGAAAAAGTGGAGAACCTCAAGAGATCAAATGTGCTCTTTAACCACTGGATTAGAGATGGTGAATGAAGAACTGGATTATAGCAAAGTGAGTAAATGTACATCACTGAATACCTAGCTGAGCAACTTGTCAAAGAAACCGTCTGGATAAGTGTCACTGCCTAGTCGATCATAAAATAAAGCAAGGGGAGTGCATGGTAAAATATGATGACCTACCAGTTAATAGCTCCGCAAGAATGCATCCGAAGCTCCAAATATCAATAGACGAGTTGTACTTGCAGCCAAGAATTACCTCAGGTGCACGATAAAATCGGGACTGAATGTAGGTATAAATGTTTTGATCCTCGAAACAGCTGGAACCAAAATCAATCACTTTAATGCCACTTCGACCCTGTTGCTTGAGAAGAATATTCTCGGGTTTCAAATCACAATGAATGATTTTATTTCGATGCAGCATGTCCAGGCAAACGAGGATGGAGTGGGCAAATTTCCGAACTAAGGGAAGGGGAAAGCCTTTGAATTCGTTCCTCTTAATCAACTCGTAGAGGTTAATGTTGAGCAACTCAAAGGTCATGCAAACGTGCTCGCGAAAGGTAAAGTGCTCTAGCAAATGTACAATGTTGCGACTGTTGTCCACATCCTGCTCCCGAAGCAATTCCAAAATGCGAATCTCCTCAGCCGCCTGTTTAGTGAAGCGCCGTTCATTACGCACCATTTTAAGACCAACAAACGTATTAGTTTTGTGATCGAATGCCTTCACCACTTGTCCAAAACTTCCCTTTCCAATAATTTTTAATACCTCGTATCGATATGCAATGTGATCATGAGCGGTGTGAAGGTAAGAACCATGATCATCGTCAAAGCCAAAGTTTGGACCACTGGCACATACCATTTGTCTTTTTTTGGCATTGTGCCCGATAAAGTAGACATGAGGATATTTGAGAATCTCAGTCATTTCGTAAGGTGTAAGTTTGGCTTTAAATTGTCGGATAGCCATTTGGGGTGTAATTCCCGAGGACGACAGACTTACTGACACTTGTCCATTCCACAAAGTTGTGCCTTTAACTTGAAGGTTGCAAAGAGGATGATTTGAACTTGGACGAATGTCAGCTGGATTGTTAATTTCAGTATCAACCTGTCTCCATGAACGACTTGAAATCTTTTGGCTCAGCATTGTTTCTGAAGAACCGCATCCGCCTTTGCTAAAGGACATCAGAGACATTTGCTTTTGATTGACTAATTGGACAGCTGAACCTCCATTAGCACAGTTCGCGTTGACAAAGTTAACGGATTGCTCGTTTTTCATAGCCTTTTGATTGTGACTAACATGCATTCGAGAATGCGGACATCTCTGATTAAGTAGTTGGGTTAAAGACGAGATAGTACATGGAGCCGGAGTTTGATTTTCATTTATCTTTACTGAACCCATTGACACTATTCCTTCTATGAATTTGAAAAAGAGGCCAAATTACTTGCAGAATAGAGAAGAGAGAGAAATCGAAATAATATTCTTTACTTGCTTGATAAATATAACTCCTGTAATTGAGACCGATGAGTCGATCGGGAAACTCCAAGAAAATCAATTCATTGAATTTAACACGGAAATTCAATAACGGTAGTGAAATCCTGTCCTCTGGATTTCCTACTAATTATGTGCAATTTTCATAGAGCAGCTAGCTAAAATGCAATAATTTCTAATGAGTAAATAATAAAGTTGAACCATAGAACTGAATGCGCACGTTAAACGGAATGAGTGAATTAAGTGTGAAAAGATTTGGAGATTTTGCCTCAAAATTTTAACCTAAAGTTCATTTGTGGTCAGAATAAAAAGTCAAAACTAATTCATTTACTGCTGTAAGACTCCGGTAGACTGCATAATTGTTAGACGTTAACAATCTGAACCAGGGCACTTTTTCCTAAAAGATAAGCCCTAAACTCAGACAAAATTCGGCAGACAATTTAGGACTAATAAGACAGTTTTAATTAAATTAAGTAGGATTGCAAAATATTACAAAATATAAAACATGTATTTGCAAGCAACAATTACTCAGGTCCACAATAAAGCATATTTTGTTCAGAATGCTTGAAACCGCTGAAAAGGGCAGATTAATAAAAAGTAATTAAGATACTTGAAACAAAACACCTATTTTTTTTCAAAAAGAGGTCATGTAAACCTGTTCTGAAGAGATATTATAGTAAGTTGTTCATTTTAAACACTCCGAAACATCTCAGGCGATTGGGTTGACATTTGGGTGTCGCTTCCTGCCGTTTTTGTTGTAAAACCACATTACGATTGCCGCATTATTTTTTTAGGTAACAGGATATATATTTCAAGATGAATGAATACATAACGAGGTCACTCCTTGAAAAATAACATAACAGCAAGTAATTTTAGTCCTTAATTGTTTGCAGTGTGAGACAATGATAAAAGCTCAGAATTATTCAGACAATTGAAAATCGGTAGTGATAATCTATTGTCGGATGGTGGAAATTCATGGGAAATCATCTCACATTGAGTGACATGAACACTATGCGGAGGATCGATTTGGGCGCTTGGCGAGTTAGCAACAGAAGCGTTTCCAATAAGGTCAGGACTGAAATAAACAACACCTGCATCAATATTTCTTTTTTAGAGAGGCAATATTTACATCTGTAGCAGTCAACGTTATCGCGAAAAAAAATTTAGTGGTTTGTTTGCTCAGTAAAGTGATGGTATAGTAAAGGAATGTTGGTTGACATATTAGTAAACGATTATAAGATTAAATTTGTCTGGAATGCCAAGTAACACCTTTTTCCTTAGTAGTAATGAAATTTTAATCATTTTGTACTCGCATTTAAACAGCGAGTGTTCTCATATGCCTCATTACACAAACCTGCCAAAGTATAGAATTATCTGAATTATCGAGGTCACACAACTATGAACATCCTTAGAGTCTTGAGCCTTTGGTAAAGTCGCAAAAGGCCACGATAACATAAAACGTATGATATTAGCAAGCCGATTGTCTGATATGCTACCGACTTTGCCTGAAATCCATACTGACTAGCGTAATTTCTGTGACAGATTCTGCGTTTGTCACTTTCCCTTTGGCCTTTATTCTCTTGGAACATGTAGATTGACTGTGTAGGAGAATTCTTCGTCAATAATATTATGAATAGGGTACAGTAGTCAGGGACACGCAAGTTTGAAGGATACTGCTTTCTCGGGATTCGTGTCCACTGACCTTTTCCCACCTAAAAGGTGCATTCAGGCCTTGTTGATGCGAAATGCTGACTTGGATACCCATAAGTGGGGATCGTGCTTTGATGAAATTCAACGACAACTTCTGGTATTGCCGAGTTTGAGGAAAATGTATTTCGACCATTCACTGATAGATTTTTTAACCATTAATAAAATGGGTCCTTGGTACTCCCCTTTTAAGCGGTCTCCGTACATGCCATTACCGGTAGTCTCCTTCCTTCTATTAGTGGGTAGAATTCATCTTCGTATCGGGGGGGTGGTATCCCTTTGTAGGGTGGGTAGTTTTGCTGTGATGAATAGGAATCGGTTGAGTACGAGTTGTGTATTGCAGATGATGTGGATTTTTGGCGGGATAACTTTCATCATTTGGATTGCATCCTTACTCCACGGATGATGGAACTCGCGGTGTACTTCAGGTGGCTGAATCAGCCTGTATAATTGTATTACGTCCCCTTCCCAATGGACGTTAGTCTAGCTGTTTTTGCTGTAATATTTCTCCTGCTTGATATATTGCACAGTCGTGTTTGTTCAAATGCGATGTTGAAAATTTGTCTTATCCCTCCTATCAGTCGCAGAACGGGCCTTGAGGCATTGCTAGTTGCTACTTTCATGTTTGGTAAGGGAATAGCAGAAAGTGCTCTCATTTTACGACCTGTGAACATCTTCAAAGGTAATTTGTCAGTCGGTGTATGAAATGTAGCCCCATAAGCGGAGAGGACCCTTCCTAGGCTCAATTTCCGCAACTGGTCCTCAATACAAGGCACCTGCATTGTCATAATTATTTCCTTTCCCATACCGTTGTGTGTAATCGTATTGCTGCAGTTCCTCGTACCAGCGTGCGGTCTATTTCCATTCGTTTTAACCAGGTGAGCGACTGATCCGTTCAGTATCTACTCATGATGATGACAGTGAACAGCCCATGTTGCTTTGCACTGTTTTGTCCCACTTTTTGTAGAGTTTAGTACCCGCGTCGATAATGGGGCGTTCCCTTTCTTCTTTGTCCCCTTGTGAAATCACAATGCTTAAGACTATACCGCTAGCGTCGCTATACAGAACGAATGGTGGCTGGAATGCTTGATTTGAAGATTGGTAATGCTAGAATCAGAGCGTAGCTGAGTATTCGCTTCAGTTTTTTGGACCCTTTATCATTTTCCTTCTCCCACCTAAACTTTTTTGTTGTCTGCTTTTCCGCCAATTTATGCAGCGGATTTGCTGAATTAGAGCAATCTTCAACCTGTTAAACGCCTAATTAGTTGTTGTTGGCCAGGTCCTCACTTGCCTTGTGCGATCTTCTGTAACTGCCATCCGTCTGTCGAGATTTTATGTTCCAGGAAGTTGAATGACCACCGGAGGAATCGACATTTCCTTGAGTTCAAGGTGAAACCTGCGTCTCGCAATTGGTCGGACACTAGTCTTTGATTGGTGTTATACCCTCGAATATTTTTACCAGAGACGTTTATCTGAAGTTACATCAGGTGTTGGAAGGTGACCACTGAGTTGCAGAATCTTAAAGTCATTGTCTGGAATTAATAAAGCCCTTTTGACAAGATAAAATCTATCTTCTCTCCGGTTCTGCCACTTCTACTTGCCTGTATCATGTTTTTGAGTCCAGTGTGGAGAGCATTTAGCAAATCGTCGGTGTGGGCTAGTGGAAAGGCGTCTGTGTTACTCATGGGTATAGCTGCATCCTCGAAAGGGGCGTGGAAAATGCCATAGACATCACACACTGGTAGCGAGAGGGCTGTATCGGCTTTAGTCTTCATGGGGCAAGAAGGTACCTCCAGCAAAACAAGATGGCTTTGTTGTTTCTAAGAAAAACAGCCTTAAGGAAAAATTGCTTGAATCTTCTTCCAGTATTCCTAGAGCTTGCAAGAATAAGTGGGAGCCATTTATAGGAAGAGAATAGGGAAAATGAACACACCTCACTTTACATTATATTGTAAACGATGCATCGCCGTTACTACAATAACCCTGCTGGTTATCAGGAATCATCCTTGATAGAAAGTTCATTGCTCATCCCCAAGACCGCAAAATCTATGAGCCCCCTCAAATACAAATCACATTCTGGTGTTCAAATGACCCCAATTTAGCAGCAAAGTGATTGCAATTCGAACAAAAGGCAACACCAACATTGAACATCCAACACTCGGGCGCGAGATTTACTCTCGACTACAAAAACTAATTTTAAATTGCCTCGAGTCTACAATACAACCAACATTCGCTACAACTTCTATGCAACATCTAGGTGGAAGGTGAAGGGAATAACACAAATTTTTATTGTACAATCGATACTAGCATAGAAGGTGAAGTAAACTACACAATGGGAGAGCGTGCGGTGTCCATAGGAGCAGGCACAATGGAAAGAGGACACATAGATACCTGAACTAGCAGTACTGGCACCAGCACATTGCATTACTGCATACTACCAGGGTGAGAAAGCGGATCTACAAAGGAAGACATAGGCGATGTGAAAAGCGATTCAGTTCCGTGTCATCTTATGCATAAGGGTTATGTCTCTTCCAAGGCCGATGCATTGGAGGCACACATCCAACTGGCAGAATCAATGAGTCCCAAGACTTACCCGCACCACGACCCATGTGTCCTGCCGAGTCGGAATGAGGAGGTGGCGGTGGATGTGGGGGATGATGACCAGGATAGGGCGATTGGGGAGGTACACTGTAAGGACTATACTGTGGAGCCTGTGCAGGCATATACGACTGCCTCTGTTGAGGCGGTACCTGTTCATACAGGCTTGAGGGATGCACTGGGACAGACTGTTGATAGTCAACTCTGCCGGCAGTAGCAAGAGGAGGAGAAGCACACACAGTGGTGGGCATTGGCTGCCGCAACCTCGAATATGAAGGCGGCGTAAAACCGACATTGTAATGCGTTGGCTGACTCTCTGAGATCAAATACTGCGCAGGACAGTCAGGGTAACTACTAACACCATCACCGCCACCACCACTGACAACTTCGGCATCTCCTGAGTAACAGCCACTAGTGGAAGCCGAATCTGAGGCCACATTGGTCGAGGCATCGTCCTGATGTGACTTTGACAGAGTTTGCGGAGGAACTGGTCCCGTTGGAGACTGGTGATGCGCCTGCGTCGCATAGAACTGCTGCAGTGGCTTTGGCTGTGGTGCCTGTTGATGTACCTCAGCTGGGGACGGAGAAGGGTGGTACTGATGCTCCGTCTCGAATTGGGCCTGACCTACATATCGCGACATCAAAACACACACTACAATGCACGCCAATTCACAGGGAAAAATCCTATGCACAACGGAGAATTATTTTAAGGAGAAATTATCAGATGCTGCCTACCCATGGAATGAGACATTAATTGCTCCTGATGTTGGTCCTGCATTCTAGGCGCGTATGCCATCGGCGGTGGCAGTGGCGGCGGAGCTGACATTTCTTCAGCTACCTCCATTGAAGGCTGTTGTTGTTGCTGCGGCTGCTGCTGTGGAATGAAACGCGGCCGATCTTTGCTAGCACCGACACCTACGACCCGACTGAAGATGACAGGTGGTTCGAAACCCGCCTCTTCCATGCCGGAGGATGGTGTTGCAATCGAAGCGGAGGAGGACTTGACCGGTGTTGATGGTTGTGACTGTGCTTGAGCCTGAAGTGGATGGCATGAAATTCGTTGCTACAATGATGGAATGGTATTTGATGACTGGTTTAATGAAAGATCAGCATGCCAGAGATAACACAAAGACTCACATGAGGAGACTCCATGATGGATGGAGTAGATGTGGCAAGTTGATAGGGTGGAGGAGGTGGATGGGGTGGAGCCTCCTGATGATGACTGGCAGGCGTCGACGAAGCAGGAAGAACAGGGGGTGAAGAGAGAGATAGTGGAATCGAGGTGTTGGAAGGCGAGACGACCACCGGAGGCGAGGTTGAGACTGCAGGCGATTGGACTACACTGCTAGTGGCGCTGCTGCCACGCGAAGTCATCTGTTGCAGCGCAAAGCCTGACTCAAAAGAGGGAGAGGCACGCGCAAACCCACTGGAGGAGTGATGTTGCTGAGGCGGTGGGGAGCCCGGGAAAAAGGCATTGCCTCCAGCGTTGCTACCACCACCGCTGCTCGCTGAAGTCGATAAAGGCGGTTGAGGTGTCGAATGAGACACACGAATTTGTTGTCGCGAATAAGAGTAGGAAGAACTCGCGTGTGAGTAGATTTTCTGCTGTTGTTGTTGTTGCTGGTGCAAATGCTGTAAATATGAAATAAGTGCAGTGGATGAAAACTTGTCCAAGTCCAAGTCATGTCGTGATGGAATAATTCACATTCTAATGCGAGAAAGCATGCGGTACTGTGAGGCTCTACGGTTGATCAAACATTTGGTTTTAAAAAAGAATCCCGGAATTAATTGCAAACCACCTGCTGCTGAGGTTGCTGAGGCTGAGCTGGTTGCGGCAGGGTGGAGACGGATTGTGCTTGCTGATGCTGTTGTTGGTAGGATGTAGTAGTAGGCGAACTGCTCACTATTGGTTGTTGTTGCTGTTGCTGAGCTGCAGCAGACAGCTTTCTTTGGTTCACCTTCTTTGCAAGGATTTCCCGTAGCTTCTGACGCTCCCTCTCACCCGGCGATGGACCCGCTGACTGTGAAATTGGCGGAGGTAGTGGCAGTGTTTGCGATTGTGAGACTGCGGGGGCTGGTGGATGCGGTGCAACATGAACTCCACCATATTGCTGCGGCATTGGTGTCGGCGGCTACAAAGGCGCAAAAATAAGCCCGAATGTGCTGCGCTAAACGAAGTAAGGTCCATAGCTAGTACGTGTCAGTCACAAATCTACATGCATGTGCTAATCTAGAAAGCGTTCAATGTTCGAGCTATACCTGCTGCATCATCGGCGTAGTTCCATAGGAAGGAGGTAGAGACCGCGGAGATGACATATAATGCTGTTGCTGGAAATGATGGTGATGCATCATCTCCTGCTGCTGTTGTTGTTGTTGTTGTTGTTGCTGTCTTTGCTGGTACAGGAGGTGCTGTTGATGTTGCTGTGTTGTAGGAGCAGGAGATAGGGGGGAGGGATGACCACCAGGTGACCAGCGTGGGTGCTGATGTGGCGAAGGTAGGGGCGACGTTACCCCCACGAAGCCCGATGGCGGCCATGTCGGTGGTGGTGGGGGTGGAGGAGGAGGAGGAGGAGGCGGAGGCGGAGGAGGAGGCGGAAGTGGCAAGTAAGCTCCCTGTTGTTGGACCAGTGTCGATGACGGTTGTGCCAACTATAAATGAACAGATGAGACAACTCCCAGTGATTCTGGGGAAATCTAAGTCATACATGTAGTCTAATTAGCGAAGAATAGAAGTAAATTATAGAATTGATTAAGTCAATACAATTTTGTATACGAATTTTAGTTTCTAACATCTTTAGGAGTTCGACTTTTTGATCCTAAACCAATTCTAGCCATTAATATCAAAGAAGCTGGAAGTACCATTGAGTGATCAGGAGTAGATGCTAGAGGTGTGTTCGCAGAAGTGAGGATTTGATGCTGATAAGGCGAAGACGACATCGCAGCAGGCGAGGAAGGCTCTGCAGTGTGAGAGGGTGGCGGTGGCAGAGAAGTAGGCCCACCTCTGCGCACACTCCCACCAAGCAATGAACTAGGAGATAGTGAAGGGGAAGGCTGCGAAGCAGACACAGAGGGAGGATCCCGAGCTTGCAGAGGTGGCTGGGGTAGAAAGAGTGTACTCGGCGGCCCCTGCACTTCCGTCACTTGGTCTTCTGATACAGCAACTGGTGTCGATGAAGATGGCCTTTGAATTGGCTGGTGTGAGGAAGGAACACTTCCAGAGGTCTCCATAGCAGCACGAACACTAACACCCACCTCTGAGGGTACCTAGAGAGGTTGCGATAGTTACAGGAAAAGGTGAAGTTCCACGCGAGCATTTAATATGCGGATATGAAAAATGAGAAATGGAAGGTTAAAGGGAACTTGAAAGTCGAGCTTACCATGGCCATAGACGTTTGATCGGATTCACTGGGGCGTTGGTCTCCAGGGTAAGTCGAAGTCTTTGGGAGTGGTGATTGACGTATGACTTGTGATGAGGGTGAGAGATGTGCTGGAGTTGGCGTAGAAGGAGGAAGCGTTTGTCCCTGCATTAACTGATGATGCGGAGAGGGACGCACCGGTTGTTGAAACGACTGCGAGTGACGCACAGACGTGGGTGATTGAGCGTAGTTTGAGAGAATTGGTGTGCCCCCACGGGCCTGCTCCAAACTACTACTTGAACTACGACCGCCGCTCGGAGTCGAACCAGGAGTACCCGGAGGAGGACAGCTGGGGGGAAAGGGGGGCGAGACATGGGAAATTGCACCACTTCCTGAGATGTGCAAAGGAATAGGTGCACCAATGGATGCTGCTGAACCACCACCAGTTTGCATCAACGGATGCTGGGTGTGGGTGTGAGATGGCTGAACGCCAGTCCCGACACCACTACTACTGCTGCTGCTGCCACCGCGAGGTGAAAGAGCATTCGAGCTAGCCCGAAACTGTGTCTTATTAGCACGTGCTTGATTCTACAAGAAATAACCGTTCTCATTAGGCGCAACACATTACCGCCTAAAAATTGTATATCATCAAAAAGATATGTGCTGAGTCTTACTACGAATTGTGAGCGGTTTTCTGAAGGCAAACGACGCCAGAGTTTTTGAATTTCACGAGCTCTGGCACGTGGATCAGGCCATTGGGTTTTCAGTTCTGGATGTACAATATTAGCGTAGAGAACTGGTGCAATAGTCGACCTGTCACCCAGCCGTTCTTCATCTTCCCACTTCTCGTAGTTGACGCGTCGATTGACCGGTCCAACAGCACCGCTGCCACCACTACCGGTCATACTGTCACCACCACCAACTGCGCCCTCCAGACAGCCTGCACCAGGGGCCACTTGTGTGAGTGGAATAGGAAGCATTGATGGGGCCATGCCTTCAGAGACTATTGGCTGTTCACCCCCGCCTCCTAACTGCATATCAACTGGTCGCCTGGGGCTCATGTCTACAGTGGAAATAAAACCTCTCAGTAAAGGCATTTATTCAATAATTTGTGAATTATCTGAGTCCATGAACAAAGCGCGACAGAGTATTCAAAGAATATGGAAATAAACCAAAAGACGCATTAGTACAGTGATAAGCTAATCGATAAAAACTAAATGCATACCCTGCCGCAGCATTGTTTTGAGTTGCTGATTTATAAGTATACCACCTTCAGAACCCATATGTGTAGGATCGTATGGGACGGGTAGCGGAGACTGTCGCGATTTTAGTGGCAGCGCTCCTGATCCACTTGATGGTGGCATAAGGCTCGGAGGCATTCCTCGATACACTGCTGCCGCCTGGAACCTCTGTTGCTGTTGCTGCTGGCTCGCTGTCATATAGGTCGTTTGCGATTGGAATTGAGCATACCTTTGCGGTAGAGGTTGTCTCCATCCCACAGGTGGCCTCGATCCTGGATAAGGTGGAGGTGGGGGTGGTTGTGGTACACTAGGATCTACCATAGCCCCAGAGAAATTCTGTTGCTGTTGAAGGTAAAACTGGGCGCGTTGTTGTTGCTGTTGTTGAGGCAGCATTCCTCGAGGAGGATACTGGGGGGTGCGAGGCGGGTAATTTGGAATCACAGACTGGCCCTCGCTCTGGAGAGGGAAGGGGGATGGTGCAGACACCTGAGTCTGCATTGGTTCCGCCTTGGAAAGTAGGCCAGGCTGGGGCGTCGGTGGTGGTGGGGGCGATGTGCCCTCGGAGGGGAGACCAACACTGCCGCCGCTTCCACCACCGCCGGTGGTTTCGAATTCAATCAGCTGCGATTCGATGTCTAGAGCACTCAATTCCGGCAGGAGTTGAGATTCTGGTTGAGACTGCTGAACTTGTGCAAGAGAGGTCGAATTAACAGACTGTTGTTGTGATGCCTGCTGCATATCCTGCGATCTTGGTGAGGGGATAGCCTGGCTTTCATCAGAAAATATTGGCCGACTTTGCAATTGCTGTTGTTGATAACTTACATCCGAAATTGACTGGTGAGAGGTAAAATCAAACTAGAATCAGTCAGCTAATGAAAGTGTTCCAAACAGTGAATATTGCTGGAAAAAAACATACCCTAGGCGGCGAGTCAGCGGTGGATTTTTGATCGGATGCGGAAACGAATTGTTGAGAGGGCCGTTGTGGTTGATCAGTAAAAGCGTTCATTGACAGAGAGCCCTGCGGAACGGAAAGACGTTGTTTCAGTGAAGATGACTCGCTGTATGTAGGGCCAGCAGTAATTGATGCACTCGAGGACACGGAAGCAGGACGTGTAGCGTCAGAAGTGCTGGCAAAGTTACCAGCCAAGTTCAAGAAGTCATCAACGAGCATGTAATCATTCACATCATCGAAGCCTGCAAAGGTAAAGTTAGATCTTAAAAGCAATTAAAAATGCAAGATGATTTGAATTGCAAGAAGCGTGTTGAAATATACTAGTTTGCAATTGGGAGGCAGATTCAACTGGGCGCGTTTGTAGCTTCGGTTTTGGAGTGGGCGATTGCAGCGGTCGAGATTTGGCAGCGTCGCCTCCCACATTGGTGGAAGTTGAGGGTACATTGAAGACCTCGTCCACTTCTTCCCTACCCTCTTCCTCAAAGCTGTCCATTGTACCCTCGTCCTCGCCGTACTCCTCCTCATCAGCGAGGGCATCTTCCTCCAAAAGGTCATCAGCGTTGGCTGCCGCACTCGCAGTGAAGGGCGACTCGCCGGACCAGAGATTTGTTCGACCGCTTGAGCACGGAATGGGCGAGGCCAAACCACTCCGTGGGCTCGCTATCTTCGAAGATTGGGCAGAACGACTCCAGGCATCAGTCTGTATAGAAATGAAGTCCAAGTTACATTCCACAGGCTTTTGATAGGATGAGAACCAACTAACCAGCCTTGATAAATCAGCAGTGATCCTATCGAGTACAGCTTTGAAACCTAGTCACTTGACTGAGGTGGATTCCTTCAACAAAGTGAGCAAAACTACGAATTAACTTGCAAGTTGCACGTCTCAAAATTTGAAAATAAACTCAACTATATATATGTCGTTAGCAAAATCTCCCACAGAAACCAAGTGGAATTGGAGTTGGAGACCTTCTACCGGCCACCAAGTTATCCAGACACTGAATCAACCGCAAAAATATGAGAAAACATTTAATTGTCAAAAAAGTGAGAAAAGGTATGATACTATTAAACCACTTGCTCCTCAGGTTTTACCGTCCGACTGCCAAAAATGCTGCGCAGGAAATCAACGCGAAATAATGAAAAAACTAACCATTCTCCTTAAGTTCGACGATTCTCCCAGTTGATATTGTTCACCAGAGGATATAGCTCCATTTCGACTTCCAGTCCCCACTTGGCAAGAGGTAGAGGGCTTGCGACGTCGTTTCTTCCCGATAACGGCAGCCATCGCGCCAGCTGCAGTGGCGTCACTGGAGGCCGAGGAGAGCAACTTATCACCGTAGAAAGCTTGCATCAGGTATTCAGGGTAGCTTTCCTCCAAATCAGACTTCTTCCTGTTGGGACGCCGCTTCTTGCCGATGAGCGGAGGTGCGCCTGGCACCTTTGGAGCACCCTGCACACCTGTTGATGCCAGCTGCGATTTCTTTGTCTGAAAGGCACCAAGTATTGCCAATTCCCAGACAAGTTTTTGCTGAGGTTGAAACAAACACAAATAAAGGTCAGCGTGTACAAATGGTGCGCGAGATACAGAAAGGTAAAGATACTGGGGAATAAGAAACCAGAGAATGACTGCTGTCATCGACATTTAATCAAGGGCAACTTAGTAAAACACATAACCATAGCACAGCTTTATTTATTTCCGAAGGATTTTTAGTGCAAAAAACTACATCCGTTAATTTGTTTTAAAATAATTTATACGTCGATAGGGTACAAGTGCCAGAATGTTTCTATTTCTTCAAAATGTGCATACAAACTTATCACCAAATGTCAAGGACATAAAACTCAATTTTTGCACTTATTAAGATATAATACTCCACTTTCCATTGTTTGCCAATGAGCTAGTTATTCATACGTCACATGCGGTTAGTTCAATCAGTTACATTTTCAACCACAGATTAAAAAAGAGACATTATTTATTTCCGGGAGATATAAACTTTCAAATGAACAAATCCTGCCTGATAAACACGTGAGGGCCTTGCGCGGAAGCCACCTACGCCAAGATTGAGGTGACGTCGCGATACCCCAGCGTTTGCCTTGGTTTTTTTGCTAGCTGAAGGTGCCTACAAGCAAAAAAAGAGCAACGAGAAGCCAAAGAAAGGGAAGAGAATGGGTAGATAACGTTACGAATTGACTGCAGCAGTACTCACGTTCATGATTGTAGCAGCAGCAACAGTGGCGACATTTGAGACCACAGAAGAGGAAGAATCGGTGGGGAGGAGAGAGGGAGCGGCACCGCCTGTTGCAGTGGAGCTCGAATCGCCAGTTGCACCACCGCCATGAACCGTGTCCTCCTCCGAGATCACACTTCGTGGTGACTTGGCTATCTCCCTGTAGATGGCTGATGTGAACTCCGAGTCGGCGTCTGCACCTGAGTGTTGGCTGATTTCTTCATCCATCTGCGCATAAGACAAATGGTAAAAAAAGTCAAACCAAATCAATAAATCTATTAATGACACCTTCCCAATCAAAAAAGCAATGCGGTATTAAATAGACAAGTGAGTGGACTGAAATGCCTAAGTAAACCTTAAGAACAAGAGGGTTTGTAGTATCAGACTCAAACTGCAGAACGAGTTACCATTTCAACTAAAATGCTTCAATACTAGTAAACGCCGTAAGTTTTACACCTACTGGAGTGTACACAGACGGCGGAGCAGTGTCCACAGCGGAATGGGCGTCTGGAGTAGCAGTTGCAGAAGCTTGAGGGTTTTTCTGGCGCGGAACAGCAGGTGGTCGCTTCGGCTGCCCTTTCACCATTGCTCTGCGGATCGTATTCAGACCAGTTCGACTAAGCACGACACCATCCATGAAAAATAACCTACAATGTGTGAAAAAAAAACAAGTCCGGCAAGGCTAGGAATTTACAGTCACCACACATTTTTCATGATGAATGTAAGAATTGGAGGCCAAAAAATAAGATATGAAGCTTTAATAATGGTGATAAATACAATGATGATGTCAAAAACGCACTTCGGATCAGGCGAATCCTGTTCGTCATCAGACCGTGTAGTCGAGGAGCCAGCTGATCCAAGTCCGGGTGGCTAAAGTAAGTAACACTGAGCTAGGTCGAAAATCCCTACCACTCAAAGTCATTACAGGATATCTCTCTCACCAGCCTCTCCCCAAAGTAAGGATCACCACCTTCAGATCGCCAGGTAGACAGAAAGGGGATAGAGGTATCATGTGTAGTACGAAAGTTCAACAACTATAAAGCACAGAAAAAAAGTATCCAATATACGATTAATTAGCGGTGAATGAAGATCCATGGCAGGTTCATACACAGACAACCACCACACGTGATATTAAAAGGGAAGACAAGGATGACTCACCTGTTGGTGACCCAACCCATAGGGAGATCCGTGCTCCCGACAGAGGGCACATGTGTACCCACCATCGACGACGAAATCAACTTCCTCTTCAGTGCGTATTTGATCACATCCAGCATGAGACCAACGTTCACATTCAGCACATTTAATCAGAAGATCACCATCATGGTAAGGCAGAGTGCAGGCAGGACAAGTGGTGGTAGAGGTACAGGGAGCGCACTGCGTATAGTTCGAGGACCATTCACAGTTGGTACCGGGCGATCGTCTACCGCATTGCAGACAGGAAACGCAGTTGGTACACTTCCAGTTACCCTGTAATGCAGTCAAAGAAATTATCTTGGAAAAGAGGTCACGGAAATACCGGTGCACTAACATGCGCACACATAGTGGAAACAATCAAACCACGCACATAGAGAAAAAAATTGACGGAATACCGGTCCTAACAATAGGTTCAGGCTTGTTACCTTTTACAAAACGTGGCTAATCAGAATTCAGTAACAACGAGCCATTTCGAAGTACCAAACATCTGATATCATTATGGAAGTTAAACGCGTTCGACTATTTCCGTCACAACCGAAGACTAATTGAAAATCTTGCAGCGCCCAAAAAAACGAGCCAGCCAAACTAAGCTCTGAGCAAAGGATAAACACAAAATGTGGGAGACATATAAGCATCTGGAGCGGACGAGAAGTAGCAAGCGACGCGGATGGAGGTGCACCATAAAGAGACGCCTACTGAGCCTATGCGACAACCAGAACTCTACCTCCAAACTTCTAAACCGTCGTCTACGGCAATGAGGAACCAAGGGGAGAAACTGTGCGTGGAGAGCAGCCAGTTTCGCACGGGCAGCTGGGGAATTGTCACCAGAAGCATCAGCACTGGAACTGCGCGTGACTGTGCCTACCTTGGGCACCTCCTTGAGGGGTGGATTGAGGCAGAAGGTGTGATAACTGATGTCGCAGTCATCACAGAGCAGAAGGAGGTTCTCATCCGTGGCTCGACCGCATCCCTCACAGATAGTGCACTCCAGGCAACGCCAGCCCTTCTCAAGCACGGTTCGAGAGACGCGACTCAAATCCCCACAAAAAATGTGGAAACATTGGCCGCACTGAGCACAGGGTATGATCGGATCAGGGCCAGTTCCAAAAGAACCACAGGTTGTACACATATCCTGCTCCAGCATAAAACGGTCGTCTTTGAGGCTAATCACCACCGTACTCGGATGGTCGTCCTTCTCGGAGCTGGACTTTGACTCGCACTACAAAGATAGGAAAGAAAACAAGTCATTCGCATTGAAACCACACAAACTCACATAAAATCGGTAAACTATGTAACAAAACTCGTGAGAAAAAAGTGAGAACATGGCATCAAAAAAACTAGATAATACGAAGTTCTAGGAAGGCATTTGATTACCTCCTGAGGCATAATCCAAAAGGTAGATCAGGCTAAAAAGTTCCAGGCTATCAAATGAAACGAGCTCTCCAGAGAAGAAAATAAGCCTTAAGCAGTACACTTTCAGTAGGTTGAATTCCCTCAGACCACGCACGTTACTGGCAATGATAGCACCATCAACCTAATGCGCTGACCGTGACAAAATTTTGTCAGAATGAGAGGTGCTCTCTCGCTCTCTCTCCGGGTTGATTACACGTTCGTTCACGCATGTTATCTTGCGTTAGCCATCGAGACCAATCAAACAGCGACTATTGATCAAGGTCACACGTCTGCACGCGAAGTTGAGACGAGGTTAGATGGTGCGGAGCACACCTAGGGGCGCGGCTCCTCCCTCAGTCAGCAAATGGAAACTACGCGTATAATAGAGTAAGTAGTGATCAATTGGATTTTGCTAGCATTCTATTGGTATTCTTTTTTGAACCAAGAAACAAAACAAACAAACAAGCAAACACATTACGCAATTTAATTGACAAAGGGGAGCCGAAAAAGGGAGGGGTCTGGCTTATGCTATCCATCTGTATATTTAAATGAGCCGCGGAGTATAGCTAAGAAGCTGCAAATCTAATCTTTTTAATTAAAAAGAAGATATTGGAGATTCTGAGGGGAGAAACAACAGTAAACAAATGTAACAAAAACTATTGTGGTGGAGTGAGAGTGAAGTAATTTACTTTGACTGTCCAGCAGTTCCGATTGTCAATGTAGCGAACAAATCGTACCTAAGGGGAGGGGGTGAGTGAAACAAAGTAAAATGTAAAACACACGACTTGCTAGCTAGGCGTCAACTAAGACAATCAACCGAACAAAAACAAGAAAACACGGATACATTTTCAGAATCCGGCGAGCAGTGAGAGAGGAGATGCTGCTGTTTCCTGTCTATCTTGCTTGGACGTCCACGTTTTTTGAAGCGTAGTGTCAGAGTCAACGGGGGATCGCGACTAAAATGATGTGCTGAATGTTTGGACTCCGTTTGGATTAAGTGTATCGGTGGGATAAACGCGCCAGGTGAAGGCGATTGTGGATGCACTTTCTCATGACTCGGAGGGAGCATACGCGACTGTGGGATAATTTTAATCACATCCTGAAAGAGTCCGCAGTAAAGAGAAGACGTCCTGGTTTGAAAATACAGATTGAAAAGCCATGGGTTAGTTGGCAGGAGACTTACAGCAACGGCCTTGCGATTCTTTGAGCGTCGAGAGCGTGTCCCACCACCACTGGCCAAATTGGCCATGGCATTGCTCAAGGAACGCTTGGCATTCACTGTCTTCGCAATCTGAGGCTTTGATGAAGTGAAGTAAGGGTTCAGCGTCGTTGGAACATTGCTGGAGAGCTGCAGACATGAAAAATTACTTGAACAAGTCTTTAGCGACACTTGACAAAATACACCAGCCGACCAGACAATTGACCTTACAGGAGTGAAAATCCTAACAGCAACCGATTACAAAAATGAATATGAATTTTGTTACTTCTAAGTGGTTTTAGTAGTCAGATCCGCGTATATGGAATGGAGGTTTCCAGCTCAAATGTAAGCGCGTCCAAATAACTAAAACGAACAATTTTACCATACTGCGTAAAAAGACATTAGGGAATTCAAAATTAGTCTTTTTTGAACTTCAAACCAAATACGCGAGGTAGTTTTAATTTTTAATTGCTGTGAAGATAATATCAATGCTATTTCAAGTAAGCTCTTTTTGAGCCATCTTAAATAGGCTTTTGAAAATGAGTTCCGTCGTGGAACCCATGGCGCGTGAGCAGTCCCAAAACGAATTGCAGAAAGAGAACCGTTAGAAATGCCAAAGGGGTACCTGAAAATCCATTTAACAGCCGTCGCATACATTAGAACTTATACCTCTGAAGCTCTTACCGTAACACTCGAGGCTTTTTGCGACCAGATCAAGCTCCCTTTAAGATTACAAAATTCCCGTCGATAGTTCAAGCGGCCTGCCTACTCAATCGCACAAAGCAACCCATTGACTAGAGAAGAAACACAACAAACGTACCTTCGAGAGAGGTTTGCACGAATCGTTATGGTCCAGTTTGATACTTTTCCTTGCCATTTCGCTCATGCTCGCCGAGACCGATTTGGACTTGGTTAGACTGCCTGGAGGCCGTCCCACTGCCCTGTGGGTGCGCATGGTCCCACTTCCCCCTGCTCCAACGCCGCGGGGAGATTTAAGCAGACTGACCGTAGGTGACACAAGGGAATCCGTGGTGAGAGAGCTCGTCTGCTTGCCTGGATCTGTCGTTGGGGTAGTGGAGGTGGAATCAGCATTGCCGCCGATGAATGATGGCCCTCTATTCGGCACGGTGACCGAGGAGGGGGGGACCTGGGGATGAAGATCGTCTGCAAGGGAGGGACTGGCGCTAGCGACAATTGAGTTAGCGTCACCCATGTCGCTACTGCCAGCACCACCAGCAAAGGGACTTGTACGAAGACTGGCAGTGGCCGAAAGGACCTACAATTAGAGGCAATCATGCACTGCAAGTTCAAAATTTGGCTTGACTTGTTGAATTGAGAAGTTCAAGCAATTCTACTAACAAACGTACATAAATGTTTTTTTTTCCTTTGTAGAAAAGCTATGCAATAAGGAAACATCAAGTAAATACTATAACTTCATTAATGACTACATAGAACCTTGTCTTTATAGTGAATATGTTGTGGTAAAATTTAGCGGCTTTGAACAATTGCCTCCACAAGGTCTGGTTTCTCAACGTACCTTTTCAACATAACACAAGGCAACTCATTTGCCTATTTATTTAAACAAGCAACCTCTTACAGGTAACAGTAAGTTAATGAAGCGTACAAGTTGCATAAAACGTCGAACAAGTGAGCGAGCGCAGAAAAACGGAGGCAGCAAATTCTCAAAAATACGCGAAAAAGTATATTTGTTTACCAGTGAAAAGTGATTAAAGACGAATGTGAGCATAGATGCAGAATACCTCACTGGGTGTAGCTGAATCCCGATTCCTACAGGAGGGACAGAAGTAGCTCCCGCCGCCGCAGCCGGTGGTGGTCTGAGAGCCTGCAGTATCATCGCTTCCCATAGCGCCACAACCGACAACGCCACCTCCTCCCGCGCCACCAGCGGGAGCAGTGCCGAGGGAGGGAGAGGATGAAGAGTGGGGGGAGGAGAGGGAGGACTGACCCACTGGATCACAATCGTAATGGACCATTCGTCGGCATCCGTTGCACCGACGACTCGGCCACACCAGCGGAGGATTTGGCGTTGCGGCCCCGCCCGAGCCTCCGTTCGACTTCGAAAAAGACTATAGCTCAAACCCTATGTAAATTTTGGTCCCACATACCAATCGTAGATGTATAAGGAACTGCTAAGAGTCCTCTTACAGAAGAAAGGCACGAAATCAGGCTAATGAACAGCATTAATATGAAAATATGGAAGAATGTGCGGAACCACTAATGAGACGTGTGGCTCGAACATGCTTTTGGGCGGCGTTGTTTGTATTAGTGGAGTAATATTTCAGAGGACTGGCGAGCATATACGTAAATATAAAAGTTATAAAGTAAAACCTACAGTGACACAGCATCGCCATGCACGTTCACAAACGGCACAGCAAGCGTTTTGACGTTTTCGGGTATGGAAGCATCGATCACATAGGGTATAGTTTGCATGCCATCGTATGGTAGGCTAGAGGCATTACAATAAGTAAGAATCAGAATTTAAGACAAAATATGAAGCAACAACCCGAACCTGTTCAAGGCTTTCCGTTTCTAGAGGAGCACCAAAACCCTTTGAAAAGAAGCGACGGAGACCACAATCCATACAAATGCGGCAACGTTCGCATTTAAAGCCGTTTTTGGGTATATTCGCAACAGGAGGCTTCAAACAGTATGTGTGAAAGCCTTTGTCGCAGACATCACAAATAACCATTTTTGTTTCGTCCTTGCTTTCACTGAACAAAAAGGCAATTTCAAACCAACAAAATGAACGAACCTGCAAATAAGACAAGTCTTGCATTCAGGACACTGCCATCCAACACGAACAGTTGTACTCAGCATCAGTGGTGGCTCAAGACAAGGATTGTGGAAGTGATTGCCGCAACTGGTACAAAAGATCATTTCCGTTACGTCATTCAGTCGACCACATACCAAACATGGAGTAACATTTTCCCCTAGACATGGTACAAGGTCCAAGTGAGAGGGACAAAATATTGTCAGAGTTTTAATCTCCTCAAAACAACCAGCGCCCACAGCACAAGGAAAGTGGAAACTTCGAGGACAACCTTCAGCCCGGCAGGAAATGCTGGCACCGAAGCGTCTACACAGTGCGCACTCCACTTTCATGGCCTTTACAGCGGCTTCCTCAACACCCTCAAAAGCCATCTATGGTAAAGAGGTAATTGGACCAAGAAGCACATACTTGGTCGTTCATTATAACTCCGTCCGACCACGAAGCACAGCAATGATGGGCGTATAGCCAACTTCCCTCCCCTCCTTCCCGTGGAGCACAGGCAATAAGCAAATTCTCCAGGACAAGCTTCTCACCAGATCCACCCGAAGATGGCCATCCAATTTCACGAAGCTCATCGATGTAACCGAAAGGTCTGCCTTCAGAGTCGGAGAAGGCATTTGGAAGGCCACTCAAAATGGGCTTACCGTCAGGTCTAGAGTATATAGAAGCCCATTTAAGATAACTTACTCTAAAATTTTACCCTCTTGCAGACGTCTACATGCATCTAATGCACAGTGATTACCAACCAAGTGGTCAGAAGGTGTAAGAGGTAGGTTTAGTGTGCAGAGAATAGATTGTTCAGAGGCTGCCTGATTCAGTTTCCATGACAGAGCTCGCCTGAGAGCTGGTGGGTGAGACTTCAGCTCCGTGTACCATTCCGGTAGACGCGAGGGGGAGCGTGATGTACGAAATCGGACAAGTTTGCCTTGGCCAAACTTGGCAGATGAGTCCATTCCACAAAACACGCATCGTGGCGACCCCAAGACGGAAGATGAAGCGTGTTTTCCATCGCAGTGTGGAGCCGGTGTGAAGTCCCTATCATCCATAGCTTAACACCGAACAAATTAAATGTCACGGTAATTCTGAACAAATAAACTTGCACTTGTGCTATTATTTCTCAGAACAGAACCACCAGAGCATAAAAATTAAGGCATTAAAATTAATACAAAAGGATGAACGAAGATAATAAGTCGAAGACAATGATGACTGTTATAGTCTCAAAACGTCCCAGAGAAAATAAAAGAATATAAGGAAACCATTGCAGGGGGACAAAACACCCTAAGACACCAAGCCACACTAATGCCTACTGAAAATGTCAGTCTTGGTGCTCAATGATGGATTAATCAAGTGAAAAATCAGGTAAAATTGATAAGCGGTTTGTGGATGAATACCCATTAATAAACCATCGCAAAAGTTAGGCAACATACGCCGCTAGCATTATCACCAAGAGCTAATCCAAACTTATTAGAAAGCTCTGTGTATGGCAAATGCATCACTAAAACACCCAAGATGCCGACATTACCTTATTACGCAACATCAAAAGGCGCGCCGCAATGGTCCGGGTGTTTTAAGGGACGCGCTTTTGAATTAAGGCTAGGAAGGATAAAAAACCACGAAACTACTAAGCATATGCATTCCTATACAAATCCTATTTTTAAACTTTATATCTGTAATCTGTATGCTTGCCTTATTTATTGTAAGGTTTTTCTTTTCTAATATTCATGGCATTATCGACGCAAATATAGGTTAAGCATATAAATCTGGCTCCATATTATATTTTTTGCACGAAATAAATACAGTAGGATGCAGTAATTGTTTTTAACACATTGAGGAGGCCATTGCGTGGACCTTTTTAGGTTCTATCAACGCGTAAGTTGATATTGCCCAAGTCTGCCCTGCTAACGGAATAAGCCACACACTACTACTGATACCGAACCCTTTTATATTTTACCTACTTTTATATGCTTCACCCAAAGCCCATCATATCAACCTCTTGTATCGGTTATCAAAACCTGGCACATAAAATATCTACCCGTGTAACAAACACCAGACGTTGGATTTCCTTGCATCTGAGAATGTATTTCATCCCAATGTTTAAGGTAGTGTAAACTATACTAGATGAGAAAGAGGTTTTAGCTTCGTTGTGTTCAGAACAATCCTCCACATTTAATGCAAATCGCCTGTTAATCGCCAGTCATGAGGACAGATTCAAGCCAATTTCGCAATGAGTTATGGCGTCCATTGTTCCTTTCCTTTTTATTCTCACTTCAGTGCTCTCCAGCCATTCATCTCTCTATCAACTTGGGAGGTGTCTCTAGTTGACTCAATTTCTCCGGGTGGTTGAAGTCTGCTTTCACTCGCTCTACTTGTAAATGGCTCTCCGAGAGAATATGGGATAGGGAGGATTGCCAAAGGTAGACGTTACTTTTATCTCTTCTATTAGTCCGCTGACTTATTCATCTCGACAGCTGGCCTTCTTCGGTCACGATAAGGCATCCAGGTGCAGAAACTAGGGTGTTTTTCCATTATGTCGGGTTAGCTTTCAGTTACAGTAGTCGCAGCTTTCTGCGTAATCTGTTACCAGCCGACATAATGATCAGATGGTTGTTAGCATGCTTCGAAGGTCATGCCGCATTGTCAAAGCACAATCTGCAGAAGCTGGTCTCCCCGCGAAATTAACACTACGGTTGCACAAAACGCTTTTTCTCTGTACAACTGACTGTATAGAATGCAACTAATGATGGATCATAAGGTCATTTCGGGTTAATTTGCATCTTCACATCCACACAATAAATGCACATTTGAAAAAATAATGGGTAGGGGAACAAAATTCGCACTAATGAAAATCACATATTTCTAGATCAGCGCGTTATACTCAAGCATATATTAACATGGGTGTTTCTCCAAATCAAAAAATCCAGACGCTGCTTATGAGTAGAAATTCGTATGATATGTATACCAGCACAACTACAGAGACCCAAGTCTTCTCTAAAATCGCGAGAAGTTTTCTGTATGGTTAAAAAATACATTAATGCGATGCAAAAATATTGAGGTTCTTTGGCATGGCTCGAAGGACATCTCGCCTAGTGGAGATACAATTTGGGAAGACCTAAGTGCCTGTCAAGTAGAACGCAAAATTAACGAACCCAGCAAAACATTGTGCAACCATGTTCGCTTTAAGAAATAAAATAATGATTGTTTTAGCTCCGAGTTCAAATACACGAATTCTTTAATTTCGCTTTGTAGAATTGCCTTCGAACCATTATGGTAGTGTAATGTATGGCTGCTTGTTTGCCCCTTTTGGGTAAGAAGTGGTCAGTTTGTACACCTCTCACGACTGAGTGGTCACTAATTGTCCCTGAGAAAAAAACCAGCTCAGATCTCTTGTAACCTCTCCCCTGTACACTCCCAGAGCACTTATCCAATAAAATGCCGCCCTCGAACAAGCCTACTCGTTGCAATGATGTGGAAGCAAGGGCGGGAGAGAAGTGCTGAACCTGGCACAACAGCTTTAACATTGGGGTTAACAGTAGCTCTAGTGTAATACGATAGTGGTTTATCCCTCGGTT
>NW_020170477.1:243745-254176 GCF_000524195.1 Echinococcus granulosus
CTTGGGACGCTACACATACTCTAGCTGGTTTATGCAATGCGTTGAAACCAAGTCCACCTATGTGTAATACGTTGGTTATTTGATTAGCAGTCGGTTTTGGTAAAGGTTCACATTGCGTTGTCCATTGTTCCTCGCCGAGTGAGCTGGTCTTCGAACCAGGCCAGCAGCTCAATACCTTCTGTATGTCAAATATATGTATTCTGCCCGAGTGTTATGTCTTCGATTCGCCTTCAGGGAAGTCTCGGTGTGCTACATGTGTGTGCTATTCATAGAACTCAAGTGTGGGAATTTTGAAATTCCTAGGTCATCTGGGTGCTAAATAATTAGGTTCTGTTATCTGATATTGAACATGCATGCAATAGAAGGGGGATAACTATGCCATTTTATTTTTGACTTGTACCTTGAGGTGTTTAATTGGTGTAAAACAACCTAAACACAATTTTAGCGACTAATCAAGCATAAGCTCCAGTCATTGCAACTTTGTGCGCAGCAATGTTTTATGTGTTGGCTATTTTGTTTTTTCCGCGCGTACTGTGCGAAGCTCCATCATGTGAATCAAATCTTTATAGAAATACAAGGGTGAGTAGAGAAAGCATTCCTAGGGGAGTTATTCGGTTGAATACTTCATTTATGTCTGTTGAAGATTGCTTAATCCACTGCTGTTCAACTCCGAATTGCACAACTGTTACTCATTTCAAATCAGTGAGTATGATTTTTACTGAGGTATTAAAGTAGAATAGAAGATGCCTGCTGTACAACTGTGGGGAGCCAAATATTTGTATTCGCATGGAATCCACAAAGGCCAATCTCTACTACGTCGTAAAAGGCAGTATTTTGAACTTTATGCATGTTCTGTATTTTCATTTGTCATGATACTCTTAATCTTACTGCTGTAATGACGTTAGGTGGACGGTTTTTAAAAATGCTAATCATTATTTTCACTAATCCGTGGATTTTCTTGAAAGTTTTTGTGGTGTTGTAAACCACCTTTGAATTTATATTTGATCGCTGTGTGAAAATCAAGTAAGTGTTACCAGGGAAACGCTACCTTAAAATATGCTTGGAGTTTTCCTTTCATGCTTCCTTCATTCATTCCCCCACAATCCTGTTTTTTTTCTAAAGATTCACATTTTTACTGCTTCTACGTTGCACACTTTTACGGTTTTCTCAAGTCTAAATTGGGCATTAAAACGCTGCGAATGTCAAAATAGGGTAACATTAAATGATTGTAAGCATAATTTTCCAAGTTACCTATGCTCTTTCAAAACCAGCAATTAGGAGTTTATTAGGTTTCCAAATATTAACAAGCATGCGATTTTTACATTGTAAGAAAGAATGAAATACACTTTATGTGAATCATTTTTGTCGGATTTATACACCCTAAGTGATATTCCTCGCATTGATTAGCTACGCAAATGTAGCATTGTTTTTTGGCGACGGGAAACCTCATTGCATACAAAATTGGTGTGTTTCACATCATTGCGCTTTTGTCAGCATTCGCTCGAATTCTTGAATGGTCGACATTCGCTCCAACATGAAAATACCCGTTTGTTTATTTTTTTTATAAACCAGATCAGTTATAGCTTGCACTTATATCAAAGCCCATACCACAGCATTGGCAATTACCTGCCTATTCACCTTATCTATAAAATGGTTTTTTGCTAGTTCATTGAGTCCAATACAACTTTGCCACTTAAGTAGCCAAAATGTATTTTTTTATCGAGCTGCCAGATAGCAGCGCACTCCCCAGTGTGACGTATGTATGATTCGACGTCGCACTGGCCCTCCTTCACTCTTCTGGCCCTGCATCACATGTCTTGATTTTTAATATTTGAAACAACATTCTTCTGCTCCTATGTTCGTAACAGAGCTACGAAATTTCCATTTTTATTTTTGCGCTTGTGTTTCGAAATAATTGCTTCAGGTGGAGTTCCTTTAACGACCTCCTTTTTTGTTATTCGACTATCCTGAATTCTTTTTTGGCATCGCCCTTATCTCTTTATTGAAGTAGTCTGATGCCACTGAGTCACCGGAAATGTCGCAATTCATTACTGAAATTACCTTTATACTATTTCATCTTCTAACTGGATTTGTATTCTACTGGTTTGACGCAATCAATGTATGGAGGACAAAGCAAATGATGATGCATGTTCTGGAAATGTGATTCATTACCATCACTTCTCCTTTTTAGTATTTATTCGAAATTTTTTCCATACATGGGTGAGTCGGAGAACATTTCATGTGAATTAGGAAGATTTGTTGATTGTGAATTTACAGTGCATTCACGTGTGTTAAACTCAAGGCTCGACTCACAGCTGAATCCATTTACAGTATCGATGACTCTTTCCCCTGCATAATAATTTATGCCTGAGATCTCTTGAATTTTAATGGCTCTCGGTGATTGTTGCTGTGTGTAGACTCACTGCAATTTTCCGTAAGCAATTAATGCTATTTTTTTACTCACCCCCCAGGGCAGTTAAGTATTAATGTTCGATGAGATACTCGTGACCTAAACTGTCTGAATCGCAGCCATATTAGTAAAAGGATTTCTATCAATTGGATAATTTGTGCCTCGCAAGCACCCATCCCAGCTAGATTTAGTGAATTTTACGATGTGTTTGTGTAATTTAGGAAATTCATTCCGTTTTGTCATTTGAAATTTGTTCGACCGTTGATGTAAAATACTTTGTCTCCAACAGTTCCAGGGGAAGATGAAACGAATCCCTTTTGGTCGCGTATGGCGATTCAGTCGAAAAAACAGTACACCCTGACAATAGCCGTCCTCGCCACGATCGCTCTCGTCTTCCTCGCCGGGCTCAGTTTCTGCGTCTACCTGCAATGTTTGCGCCGCAGAAGGCACAGTGGTGGTCATTCCAAATTTAGAAACCGACGAATTCATGGCGTCGGTGGCTCTTATCACATTCTTTTCAATTCGGACGACGAGGAACCTCAGCCCAATGGAAGCAACACACTCTTTTGATTAGGTCTTCCCCGACCCGTCTGTTTCCGTGGCCGACATGTTTATATTAGCATCTTTACTCAGACCTCCAGTATAATGTAAATTCTCTGCTAAAACTCCGGTCAATATTCCATTAAAAAGTAAGGCTTAGATTTTGATGTAGATGTTTGCTTTCTCACCAAAAATGTATTTGGGATCCACCGTAAATTTGGGCGACCCAAAGTTTTGCATCTTTCTGATAAACAGTTTATGGGAATCTAGAGGCTGCAAAAGGAGAAAAGTGAATTGTGAAGTGTTTCCTTTTTGCAGTTTGGTGATTTCGATGTATGACTCGAGTAACTGTAGACGTATTTTTAGGGCGTGTGGAGGGTGCGAATTAACTTACCACACACCGACTCCCTCTATACACGAGCCAGTAAAACTGAAAATGTTGGAAGGATTAAAGTTAGCGTTAAATCAGGCATCAGGGTGAGGGATCTCTCTGTTTTGAGTTGTGCATCAACACGTCTTTATCCGAATGCTGTCTGTCTCGAAAGCATGCGAAAAGATCCCGATTTTATTCACACTTACTGTTATCACATGATGACATCAAAAGACGAGTTCGCTAAGTTATTTACCCCTTGACATCGAATTAGAGATGTTGGAATTCGAATTGAAAACTGGATTTTTCACTGATGATTCTCACACGCAGTGGGAGATTAAATCACGGCTTCTAGCAAAGCTGAGATATTCCATGTTTAACTCTTTTAAGTAAAAACTCCCTTCCAAAATGAAAATATTTAAATGCGGACTATAATGCCACATTTCGTGGTAAAACTTTGCAGTTAGTACCATAGACCATCTACGCTGGCGCGCTGGTCCTGGGATGGAAGTCATATTCTAGGCCAATACGATTTGTTGGCTGGATTTTTCCCAGACATTCGCCTAGTAAAGGCACTCCGAAAGAGATCCAAAAAAGTTCACGACTGTTACTTCGTTCTTATGTTGAGATTGAATTACTTTATATTTTGGACTCCTTTTGAGGCTCAAGCTACGAGTTATTACAAAATACATGGTCCTATACTTCAAGTATATTGCATAGTGCAAAGGTAAATTGTTCATACAATACCTCATAAATTCATTGCTAAAAAGCAGGAGTTCATGGTTTGGAGCCATGGACAGTACCTTGCCAGCAGTTGGTCACTCCCTCGGCGGAGTTTTGGCACCTAAACTCACATACACGTCACGCCTTTATATACGGGCTACAGAGAAATTCATCCATCTTATAGCGTTCTCGAGAATACCTCAGGCACTATGATGTAAAGAAGGTGGTTACGACGTTAGCATAATCTAAGTGATCATGGCTTTAAGGAACACATCCGAAATGCAGCCCAGAAGAATTCATAGCTAGCGAACAGGTAAAAAGCAAGGGTAGGACTTTATTTTAATATGTGCAAGGAAGGTATCAGGTAAACCCGCGCCTGTGATAAACTCTGCTTTCTCGAAGAAATTAATCGGTATGGGCCGATGGGATTGTGCAACGCGCACAGTACAGGGATTGTGGTACAGTGGGCAAAACACAATTTTATGCATGAAATGTAAGAGGAATGCTTTAGTGGTTTATTCATCACTATGTGTGATTTGACGGGCATTAATATTCCCTCCGATTGTGCTTCCGATTGCAGATATGACATTCGGATAGTGCCATTAGCTCATTTCTTTTGTATGTCAATAGTAAATTTTCTGCCAGGATATTTTGACTCTTAGAAACTTAGAACAGCCCTGGGTGTTATTCAAGAAAAAGTAAGAAGAAGTTTTACCCGAGAAGGAGCAAGGAAAGTTTTAAAAGAATTGGAGAAAGGGTCTTAAATGCAATCGAAGAAATCACATGGTGGGTGGGTTGACTTAAAAGCAAAAAGATAAATCCGGCCAATGAAGAATTTTCGATTTGTTTTTTTTGGAAAAGGATTAGCAGTAATAAATAGGTAAAGTAAAAGTTGACCTTTCCTGTGCTTACTCGAAATGAGCCGCAGACTCCTTGTGATGCTGCAATATACAGACCATTTTCTCGAAAAACTGCATTTTCAACTAAGAACTTGGCTGCAGGCCGCGACATGTGAGATAAACAAATTTGAATTGTTGTTAGGTTAATCACAATTTGTTTGTTTTAATACTCATTACATCGAGAAGCTTTTGGCATCACTGTTTTTAAGTGGGTTTCGTTGTTCAGCTTTGGGGTGTTGCGATGGTTAAGGAAACTCGTTACTACGACATTCTTGGTGTCTCTCCGACCGCAACTTTAAGTGAAATTAGAAAGAGCTATAAGAAACTGGCTCTGAAATATCATCCAGACAAAAATAGCAATGACAATGGCGAGAAGGTAAGATAGCGATGTTCCTACTTACGTCGATAGTTTAAAGAAATTTCGCAAGCCTTTGAGGTTTTGTCGGATCCTAAAAAACGAGATATATACGACCAAGGCGGGGAGCAGGCCCTGAAAGAGGGTGGAGGCGGGGACTTTAGTTTCCACAATCCGTTTGACATCTTTGACATGTTTTTTGGTGGTGGTCCTCGCTCCCGCGGGCCGCCCCGAGGTCGCGACACCGTTCACCCACTGGCCGTTACGTTGGAGGAATTATACAATGGATCAACTAGGAAGCTGTACGTAACGAGGAGTGTCATGTGCCCTAAGTGCGGAGGTAATGGTTTTATAACTACAGCAATTTGTTTTTAAGGTATCGGTGGGAAGCCTGGCTGTGCTAAGCCGTGTGACACTTGCAATGGCACAGGTGTTAAAGTGAAACTTCGCCAGATTGCACCCGGTGTTGTCCAGCAATCACAAACGATTTGTAACGAGTGTAATGGTGCTAAAGAAGTGATTGCCTCAAAGGACCGTTGTCCAAACTGTAGTGGGAACAAAGTTGTAAGAGAGAAGAAACTTCTCTGTGTAGAAATTGACAAGGGCATGATGGTGAGGCTTGTGATTTTACGCCTATGTACTTAGGATAATCAAAGCATTCGTTTTGCTGGCGAGGGAGATCGTGTGCCCGGAATTGAGCCTGGTGATATCATATTCAGCCTCGACGAGCAGCCTCATGATAGGTTTCAGAGAAGAAAAATGGATCTTATCTATACCATGGTGATTACGGTTGCTGAGGCTCTCGTTGGTTTCCGCCATGTCATAAAAACGCTTGATGATCGGCAATTGGTTGTTGAAACAAAGCCTGGAGAGGTTATTAAGCCTAATGAACTGCGTTGTATTCCCAATGAAGGAATGCCACGATATAAAAATCCATTTGAGCGTGGACGGCTGATAGTCAAGTTCTTTGTTGACTTCCCTGAATCTCTAAGCCTGCATACAGTAGAGGCGTTGAAGGGAATTCTTCCAGTTCCAAGTCATGAGGAGATCAGTCCAGATGCCGAATACTGTGAGCTTCAGTCTGTTGAGGAGTGCACAAATCCCTCGAATGATCATCAAGAAGCATATATGGAAGAGGATACTGATGGTCCTCAGAGAGTGCATTGTGGCACCGTATAACTGTTCTGACTTCCCATATAACCGTGTTATTTGGCACTGTATCATGTTCGAGCTTGTTGCAGGAAGTAGTGTATTTGGCCTGCGTATACGACCCACTGTCTTTGCCATTGGCCCTTCTATCATCAAATAAATCTCCATTGCGGAAGGCATCATCTTGTGCATGGGCCGCGTTAGGAATGCGGATGTCAGGTTAGTTTCTAGCTTTCCCGTAGTGGGTTGCCAGTTATTTTAATGCGCTAGGAATGTCAGCTGTGTTAATCCCGGGACCGCTTCCAACGTTGTAGTGTGTAGGCCTACATAAGTTCGCGCCTCCGTGCACCATACTAAGCGCGTCTTTCTAGTGATCTTTGTTGGGTGAGCTTAGTGGACTCATCTGTTATCATGAATCCCTTCATTGGGCTGAAGTGCTTCAGGTCCAGACGTGTGTTACATCTAAGTGGCGAGGTTGTTTCCTGTCTGCATCTTATCCCACATGTGTGCTCTTGTGTAAGTTTCCCAACTGAGGGTGGAGCTTCTTTTTGTTTTTTGGTTTCCCTGAAGGCATCACTCGCTCTGAAGCATGGTGTTGTGCACCTTTTGGTTAGGGCAGATTCTCAAATGTGGGGTCGAGTTCGCCTTAGAGTAAAAACACGGAACTTTGGCGCTGGGCCGTGGTGGCATTGCTGTAACGCTATTGTCGCCCCGTTTCCCGTTTAATTTGTTACTCCTATTTATCCCATTGTTGCCTCGTCATGCCTACTATATTAACTGCTTGGATGCACTCGTGCGGATCGAACGCGATCGGCGCAACCAAACGTGAATTTTAATGTGCCTTCTTTCCTAGTGGGCAGTCGAGACACCTTTAGATGTGAATGATTCGCGCATCGCTAGGTAGTTAAAATACAAGCTTGAGGCGGTCTGGGTGGCAGCGAACGCTTTTAGTAAACCACTTCTCAATGGGATACGCCTCGCTGGCACAACTGTTGTTTCAATTGCTGACCTATACTCCGCCCAACCTGCTGTTACTGTTGCTTTCCTGTAAGACCAACTACTCACTTGGCAAAACATGAGGGGCATGACGCCCAACAGGTCGAATGAGAGCGGTCCCCTATCTGATTTGCCTTTCTCCGGTCGCGTATTCGGCCACCATTATGGAATTCAGCTGATGCAACCAAATTACTTCTCAAAAGTAACAGCTGTCCGTGGTGCCTTGTCGGCATGAAAAAGCAGGACGCGGGACATTCATCTGCATACCTCTACAGCCAAACAGAAGTGTGAGGGGATACGAGTACGATTGGCCATCTTCTAAGAGGGATTCGACACATTCCCTGAATCACTTCACCCGAAGACGAGAGAATCCACAGATCTAGTAAAGAAGCCCACACCGACAGGCGACTGTCACAAAGACTGACATGAAACTCAAATTCTCGAAGTCGCACAATGACTAAATTTAGACCTGAAGTTCAAACAGGATGATGGCAGACTGCGATTCCCGAACTTTTATTCAGTAATGGTGAAATTCAGGTAGTTATAGGACAATTAATGGGTTATCAATGAGAAGAGGAAGGTGAAGTGATGGACTAAATAAGCGAAAAATTGAATAAGTATCACAGCCTCAGGATAGTAGGTAGATGATGCGGGGTAGGTCCTACGATCCATCAGATGATTTGTCAGCGAAGCCTTTTCCACTGTAAAAAAAGGAGATGGCCTTAAGCTAACTCACCGTCTTCAGATGGACCGCCTGTCACAGACTTCAACATCTAGGAACAAGATAGGAGTATACTTAGACGTGTATTTATCCCGTAAGCCTCCGAAAAGGACAAAGGCCCCCCCCCCTCCCCCCTCCTGCCCCAACGACGCACAGGATTGGTTTACTCAAAAAAGAGGTTACACCGCGAGGTATTACGATATAAAGTAGTAACAATGATGCACGAAACTTGCACTTTTTATCTTTCAAACGAAACCTCATTTTTGAAAGAGAACGGAAAAAACCTGAAAACAGCTACGCCGCCACTTTTAAATACAATCTGATAGAAACCTATTGCGATTTTTAAAGTTTTTCATTCTTTAGAGGCCTTGAACTAAATCCGATCTAACCAGCTACAGAAACAAAAAGCCTAAGCCAGAAACCAGCGACGTAAGCTAGGGCGACAACGCAAGTCAAGGTTGCAGGTTGATGGAGTTATTGCAGCCACCCACTACTTTGTGGTTGCAATAGCCATTGAATTGGCGCGACCAAAGGCAGACGTGGATGGTTCACCGGTAATGCACACTTTCATTGTAGCGTAAGGCTCGTTCACTCTATCCCCCTTATCTGATGGTAACCACGATCAAATGCTCGTTACTTGAGCAAGGCGCGCTTTTACCAATTGTTTGTCATTTTTAGCTGATGTCACATGTGAAGAATGTGCCATTTGTAAGTACAAAGTGTTTGGCAACGATACATGTTAAAACACTACTTGGATTACCAAAGCTCTGCAATCATACCCTTGCTTATACAAGGGTGGCGTAAATAAAACACTAGAAAATGGTTTAGAGCAAAGCCTACCCTCTGTCGAGTCTGTAGAAGAGAATGTACGAAGGTTTTGGATGCTTCCACCATGCTAATAATTCAACATCACATGACATATAGAAGAGGTTGAGAGGGAATTACCTGATATTTGGCAAGAGTTTGCATTAACAGTTTTTTGTCAGCTTCTAACCTACTGATCTGACGGGAAAGCAGCCTAAGTTGGAAAAGAACTCAAAGGACAGGTTTGAAGCAATACTTGTTTTCTTGAAACACAGTGTCAGCACCAATGGAGTTGGTTTCCTCATTTGATTCAGTTTCATCCGACTTCTTCCAATGAATCAACTCAGATAGGATTTCCTGTTTTTCTTCGTTGCACAATTCCAGGTCTCTTTTAATCCGCTGACACTAAAATAAAGAAAGCGCTACAACATCTACGTTAAATACATAAAACACAACAAGGTAAAGCGTAATACCTCTAGAGTTTTGAGTTCAAGCTGCTTAATCAGGGATTCACGTCCCTGAGTTTCGAATGAGGACTTTTCCTTAGCCATCAGTTCCAAGTTTCTGGAGTGCTGAAATCCCGCCGATTTCTTTAGAAGCGCAATATCATCCATCAGTTCGGCGTTTCTTTTGCGCAAATTACTTAGCTCTGTTTCCAGAATACGACTATGCATTTCACTTTCATTTAGTTTAACCTTTAGCTAAAGAACGTATAATAAAATGCAGCGTGCAATTAAATGTGTACATTAATAAACAGATTCCGTTGCGATGAGGTGCCGAAAGTAGGAGAGCCAGCTTCAGAGCCCAGCACTTGTTTCAAATTCTTGTAGCGCTCTTGAACCTAAACTAATCAGAGGTAGTTCGACCTTACCTGTTCCGCCATCAACTTAAACTGGTAAGCTTCCTTTTTGGCATCCTCGAGCTGTTGTGTCAGGATGACTATGGCCTGGCGTTTGCTAGAAAGTTGCAATTTAGTAACGTTTAACTGAAAAGTTGTCAGTGTTTAGGGTCGGTATCCAAACCTCATTTGATAATGAGTCTAAATTTGCGTATATAGATTCATCCTATGCAATAACAAATATAGGAATCAAAATACCATTTCGAGTCGACAAACTGCGAAACGTCGATGTGGACGGAAGGACGTCTGATATGTGAGGCTAGAAAGCACCACTACGCAATATCTAGGCTTCGATAAATCTAGGTGGAAATGACAAGTAAAATGGGAGAATCACGAACCTCATCCTAATTTTCATTGATTTCAGGATATTTTCTTATTATTTTACTCATAGTAGTGGCTAAAAGTCAAGTAGTAAATACTGCATTCACACAAAGATAATTTAGGTATTTTTCAGTACATGACCATGTACTATCTAAAGATGATCCACCAAATTGGCATGCCTGTTCGTAAATTAAAATGTTTTGTAAGAAGTGTAATGTAATACGGTAGTGGTTTATCCCTCGGTT
>NW_020170477.1:254276-288192 GCF_000524195.1 Echinococcus granulosus
CCCGGGAAACTGCAGCAACTCGAAATCTCGTGCAGGATTTCGCATGTTTATGCCCAGAAAACTAATGCAATAGTTGGTCTTACCAAACTGGAGTAGCAACTATGCTTTTTAGAGTCATTTTGGCACTAAAGGTAGTTTTTTTAGCCCCGAAGTTTTTTAAAGTGCAAACGCATGAGAGAAATTGATTTTTTACACACTTTAACATTCAAAATTTTTAAACAGGCCTGGCCAATCATACAGCAGTCCTATCTAGTAGTACCCAATCTGTTATGAAGAAAATATGCTCACCGTCTCTACGCATGACACTCCTATTTAGTATTTGACGCTAGACTGTTCGTTTTGTAAGGTCGACAGCTTCGATTACACATACTGTATTTTCATTATTACAGTTGTAATTTAGTGCATATTTAGGGGAACAGCTGGGTTGCACACCCTCTTCTGTACCGTTCTAATTTTTTTTTCTCATTCTAGTCTTCTTTTTCACCATTGATGAGGCCTGTATTCACGCAAATTACGAGCAGATTGTTTTTTTTTTAGATGTTGTGTTTCATTAGTCCTTTGCTACAGTTTTTGAGAGCCGCTTCGACCTTCGTTTTACTTTTGGATACAACTTCCTTTAGGTTTATTTTCATCGACTATGGATACGCTTATTCAACTTGCCCACTTGTCGGAGGAGGACCTTCTTAGCTTTTCAGAAAAGGTGGCTGAAAATCTTGCCGTCGCCTTCGATAGTTTATCACACGAAGCTCTTGAGGCAAAGGACCGTTTAAAACGGTACGAGGAGGAACAGAGTAAGAAGCAACAAAGTCCTAATAACTTCTTAATAGAGAGGGAGTTGAATTGTCTACAAGGGGAATGCTCTCACCTTAGATCCGAACTTGATGCTGTTAACACAAATCTGACCACCCTCCGTGAAGCTCTTGCTAAAGAGGAGAACAAGTCTCTGGAACTTACAAGAGAGCGGGATAATTTGAACAATAAACTTGTGGATAATCTTTCCGTTACCACCGAGCTTGAGTTGGTTATCAAAAACCTTGAAAATGATAAGGAGAGCCTAAATGAACTCCTAAGTAAAAAAATGTCAGAATGTGAACAAACATCTGCTGAACTACGAGAAATTCAGAATGAGGTTCAGTCGGCACGTCGTTTGAAGTCTGATGCTCTAACACAATTGGAGGAGGTGAAAACCGAAAAAGCTCTTCTCGCTGTAAATTCCAGCGATAGGACTTTATCAATTTCTTTAGCTTCGTGAAAAACGGCTAGAAGATACAAGCGAATCCATAAAAAATCAGAATCTTTGGCTAGAAGAAGAATTACATAAAGCAAATGACAAACTGCTTTCATTTCGGCGAGATAATGTGGGTCTACTCTTTTGTTGATAGCATTGAATCACATTTAGTCTGAGAGATTTCTAACTCTTGAATCGGAGTTGGTCTCTAGGAGGACGGAACTTGAGAACGCCCAAGTCACCATAGCCAAATTGGAGGATCTCGTCAAACAACTAACGAAGTCCAATGATGACCACATTGAAAAGTTGAAATTGGTAATCTTTTTAATCGTATAAATCTTTTTAGCGCACGGATGAGCTGGTCAATGCGGAACAACTACATACTAACGAACTGGAGGCTCAACGTAGACTCACTGATTTATATAGGGATCAGGCTAGTGATGTCGAAAAAAAGTATGAGGAAATGCAAAAGGCTGTGACTGAAATGCAGGAGATGCTTAAGCAAGGACATGAGCGTAAGCTTTGCCCGCTTTTATTTCTCATAGCTTCTATTCCTCACAAATTGAAGGCATGTATATCGTTTCACAGATGTCTCCAAATTGCAATCAGAAAAGACTAGTGTCGTCAACGCCCTGGCGGCTGAGAAAGATAAATTAATGTCAGAGAATGCGGCTCTTGCCCGTGAGTTAGCCGCTGCTAAAGAAATCGTCGACAAATTTCGTATTCAGGGGCTCTCAGAAGACGAACTCCGTAGACTCAACCCAGCGGTGGCTACTACAATAGCCTCTTTGAAGCGCGGAAGAAGTCTAACTGAAATATATTCAGACTACGTGCAGGTCAGTAGTAGTATTTTTGCTTTTATGCCGATGCCAGCCATGTCTAATTTTACACGTCTTGTTCACTCAGGTTGTAGAAGAAAGGGACCTACTGAAACTGGACAAGGAGCGCCTGACAGAACACATTCGTGAAATGATGGCGCAGTTAGAGGAGAAAGCTCCTTTGCTACGATCACAACAGGAGGCCTTTTATAAAAGCAGGGATCGGGTTGCGGAACTGGAGACTCAGTTGGGAGCTGCTTTAACGAATGCAAAGGAGAAGCAGGATGTTGCAGAGGACCAGCGCCGTCGCTCAAGCTACTTTCAGCGCCAAAATAAACTTCTGAAACAGAGTTGTAAGGACCTTTCTATCCAGGTGAAAACTTTGCTGCATGAACTGGAAACCGCCCGGGGCACAGTCATAACGTCTATTGAGGAGGAAAATATTCAAGTCTTCCCCGATAGTAGCACAAACGACATTGACAGTCGCACGCTCCTCAATCTCTGTTCGGCTGACAACTCAACTGCCGCTTCAGTAATCGACAAAAACTTGGTTACTTTCCGCAGTCTCTCCGAGTTGCAGACGCAGAACGCAAGACTTCTTCTAGTTGCAAGGGACTTAGCATCTCAGTTGGAGGATCATGAATCGAAGAAGGACCTTTTGGCAAATCAGGTATCCGAGATCACGGCTAAAGTAGAAGTGCTTTCCGGTGAAGTCGACGTGGCTCGTTTGGCTGCTTCTGAGGCGAGATCTGAAGCCAACTTTGCTGCACGCCAGCGAGACGCTTGCAAGGCTCTGCTCCAACGCCATGCGATCCCCTTACCCGATTTCTCTGTCCGTAACGAACTGACACCTCAAAAGTGTGTTGACTCGAATACGAATCCTCATGATAGTGCCATCGTTCTTGCTCATCTTGGTAAGTGGTAGCAAAACCCCCTCCTTTTTTATTCAAAGGAGTCATGGGCTTTGGTTTTACTCTTGAATTGTCAGATCGGTCAGCATCAGCATTAGACCGGACTGGCGGTTCGACACAAATGCTGCATCAATCCCAAACGATAGTGAAACTGGAAGAAACGCTGTTGTCTTTGCACGCTGAATTCAAGCAGTATCGTGAGGACAAAGCTAGATCCGATGAAGTCTATACAGGAACAATAGAAAAATTGCGCAGGGAGTCTACTGAAGCAAGAATCCTTAACCAAAAGTTGGCAGCTCAGGTATGTCATTCGTGAGTGCGCTCAAGCCCTCTTGATTCGCCATGAAAATGGTCAACCTACATGTTTTCAGGAGTGTTGTTAAGACCCAATGTTGATTATGTGAATTTTTCTATACCCGCATTAGTTGGACTTCACTCATGAGAAGTTTCGTACCCTGGAGTCCAACGTGGCCAACTACAAGCAAGAGATTTCCATTCTACGCGAAATGAACGCGCGCTACACAACCTCGGCAGCAGCGAGTGATGAGGCGCTCATTGCGTTGCGTGAACAATCGGCGCGCACCGGCGACCGTCTGGCAGCCGCCGAGGTGGAATGTCGCCAACTCATCCGTCAACTGGAGCACACTCGGGCCAATGAGGCGCGTCTTTCGCATGAACTTGAAATCGCTCAAAAGACTACTCTTATGCACGAGCACCTCATGCATCAACTGCAATCGATTCAGATCAACCTGGAGCACCGGGAGGAGATGGAAGCGCGGCAGGCTACTCGTCACATTGAGGCGCTAGAGGCGAAGCTCGAAGAGTTGAAAAAAGGCTCCGAAGACAGACAGCAGCAGTTGTTGTCTTTGAACGCAACATTACAAACAGAACTTTCGCATACCAGGCAGGCGCTCCGTAGTGCTGAAGAGGAGGTATCCCAATTACGAGCGGCTATCGCTGCTAACAAGCCTTCGTCGCCGATTTCAAATACTGGTATTTCTGGTGCTTTTTTATACATTTAAATGATTTTAGTCGCCAATCCTATATGGGATACCAATCCCCTTAATGAGTATTATTTTGTTCCCTGGTTTGCTTCAGATTTGGCATTTGTTTCATAGGGTCTTCGGATCTCCAAACTCAGGCATCTTCTTCGTCAGCTAATGAACAGCTTACATCTGCTGATGTTACTTCAGGTGATGGGGCTCAGCTCATGCCTACACAGTTGCGAAATCTTGAGCATGAGTGCGCTTCGCTCCGCGTCTCTCTTGAGGCAGTTCGTAAGCAGTGCGCTGAATACCAACATCTGGGTATCGAAATGGAGACTCATATTGCAAAACTTACAAAGGAACGGGAACACCTTGAACACACTCACGCGACGGAAATTGAAGACGCCAGTCAACGTAACCTTTCCGTCTTTCGTTTATGAAGGCTCTTATTCGACTTTATTGTGTTCTTTTCACAACCTTTTTCGTGTTTGTTCAATTCAGGCTGTGAGCTCCTCAGTCTGCAGTTGGTATTGGAGAAGAGCGAGCGCCAGGACTTGATTCACGAGAAGACGCGCCTTACTGAGGAATATCAGACTTCGCTGAAGAAGCTTCGAGACGATCTGGCCTCTGTGCAGCTGGCACTGAGGGATGCTGAGGAGCGTCAGGAGGCTGCACTCAAGCTAGAGTCGTCAGCGCACTCCGAAGTCGCTGCTCACCAAAAAGCGGCCCAGGAAGCCCGAGAGAAGTACGAAACGGAACTCCGCCTCCATGCACAGGTAAGGCGGCTATTTTCATACGTGGTTTGCCCATATTTTTATTTTCGGTCACACAACATTGGATTTCCTCATGCCTGCAGGATGTACAGCTGTTGACGGAGGCTCGAAAGCTGGCTGACGAGGCACGAGCAGAAGTTGAGGGTCTTCGAGCCGCCCTGGAGACGACCAAAGCATCATTGGGGCAATCGGAAGAGCAGTTGACGGCTCAGACTAGCCTCTGGGAGGAGTCGCGTGCGCGTCTCGTTAAGCGCGTTGAAGATGCCGATGCGGAGATCAATCGCCTCCAGGAGCAGATTCTGACGGTACCGTCACCCCGTTCAAAATGCGCTAATGTTGGCTGTAATCCACTGATTTGATCTGTCAAAGCCATAGTTGATATTATTGTTATTGGACTTTGATGGTCGTATTTGACTTTCTTTGGTGAATTCACTGTTTTCCATTCATATTTTAAAATAGTAGTAAGATTTGGGTCTGTTAGCCTTCTGCCGCACTTTTTACTTTAGTTGACGGAGCAAATAGTGAGTCTTCGCAAGTTAATGGATCGTTCCAGTGACCAGTCCTTCTCCTGTGAAGAATCGGGTGGACAAATCAAGGAGTCTGAGGACTTCATACACCTACTGGAGTAAGATCTGACACTTTCCCCCTATTCGTGCCGTTATGTTCCTCGGATCATGACATTAACAAGCGTGTAATGTACTGGCTCTCTAGGTATCTTCGCAGACAAAAGTCAATCGCCGAAGCAGCTGAAGAATCCGCTAACGCTGAGGTGAGCCGTCTACACCTGCGCACCAAGACTTTGGAGATGCAGGTCGCCGATCTTGAGGCAAAGTTGGCGGAAGAGCGTCAAAGAAATGAGGTTCAGCTGGAAACCTCTAGTCAGCATGCCAATCTTATGCAGCAAATTGAACAAGTGAACTTGCTCAGCGAATCGAATCGCCTTCTTAGACAGGAACGTCAGATGATCCGCGATGCTGCAGTTCGAGCGGAGGAACGAGTATTTTTATTAGATCAAAGTGTTTTGTTCCTTACTTGTCTCAGGAATGTTTTACGTGTTCTTCTGTAAATTCGTAGCCTTAACTTTCTAAGTTAACGTCCTGCGTGCAATGGATGTTGCCAAATTTCAATTAACGTTTTTAATCCTTTGTGGCGTAGCTGACCGCCTTAGCTAGAGAAATGGAGCCACTTCGTACGCAATGCAAAGAACTGGGGGACGCACAAGAGATTCTTGCGTTGGAGAAGCGCTCGCTTGCTGAGGAGCGGGATCGCTGGAAGGAGCGGTGTACGCGCCTCGTGGAGACCTCTATGAGAATGGACCCCGAGGAATACAAGCAGGCGTGGTACGTGTGTGTACGTATTTTTGTAGTCAATGCGTTTTTTGGTTATTCAGTCAGGCGGTTAGACTGACAACTGATTTTCGATTGGTCTTTTTTGGCTAACTTCTTCAAGTTAACCTTATGTGTAGGGTAGAAATCACGACGCGCGTATGGCGCGAGCATAAGTAGTGAGCTCACCGTGTGTTACATTCAGCTGTGCGAATCAGTGTTCATAGAGGTCATTTAAAGGCTAACCATGCCTTCTAGAAATCGTTTCGTTTCAACCATTTGTAGCAAACATTTGAGACATGTAGAAAATATAAATCTAGTTTGAAAACGAAAAATTTGCTCTCCTATCTGGTGAGCATTGTAAGCCGTCTTTATCCACTAAAAGCTGAGGAATTTGAGGTTTTGTGGTATTTTTTATCTGTGAATTATGGAAGATGCCAGTCGATGCAAACAGCGCCACTAGGGCTGCAGAAAAACTCGGTCTCTCAGACATTGCGATCGCCAGATCCTGCAACAAATGATCACTTATGGGCTGTAGTTTCTTCCTTTACTGCCTTATGCGCGTCATCACTGCAGGCTCATTCGTTGTCGGTTGGGTGAACACTTTAAGGTGGTTAAACTATTAATGGGTTGGGTGTGTACGTCCACTAGTTACTGCGCTTCTTGCCTGGACTCTCACTTTGACGAGGCAACACCCTTTTTGCCCTTGGCACGCCAATTTGATGAGGAATAACGAACTTTTTTCCTCCCTTTCCTCTAAGCAATGCCCGGGACCAGTTGCAGGCTACTTTGAAGGCAACTGAAGAGGTAAAAGCGATTGCAGAGCGTGAATCGGCAGCCCGTATCGCTGCTCTGGAACAGCAGATATCTGAACTCTCGTCCAATCTCGTCCAACGCGAGTCTGAAGGCCAGAGCTTTACTGCTAAGCTTGCATCTCTCGAGTACTTCATAATTTAGTACTTTTTAGATTCCATCTTGTCAAAACATTGGTTAGGCCTTTTTGTGACATTGTTTGATTTGTAACCGCAAAGATGAACATGACGGTTTAATTTTCAAGAGGCCAATGCAAAATACAGGAAGATGAGCTGGCAAAGAGACAGGTCAAGATTACGAAGCTTCGTGAAATTGGACGCAAGTATCGTCAAGAGGCTGATGAATTGAAGCGTCAACTGTCCAATACACAGGAGCAAGGTTAGTACTTTTGGTGTTATTTGCTGAGTCTGACATGTTGAATTTTATTTCTTGACTAGCCACTTTACTCCCTTTCATTCATTATTTAGAAAAGAGCATCAAGACAACTGAGGAAGCAATCATTGCTGTTCGTGCCGATCTCTTGAATGCTCAAGCAAATCTACAGATTGAGCAGGAGCAGTCGTCAATGTTGCGACAAGAAATGGATCACCTCCAGCAATTGATTGATCGAGTTGAGGTTAGTACGTCACTACTACTGGTTATCACCTTTGAACAAACCTGAGCCTTCAAAAAGATTTTTGGCAGTTTAAGGGTTGTCATTCTTCTGTTGCGATGAATGACTGACTAGATTGGGATCCGTGTTTTGTTCTAGACATGGTGAGTATTTGAACTATATATTCGGTTACAGTCGCTGCCGGATTTGGACCCCATCAAGCATTCACCCCCAGAATCGCTTATCGGTAGTAGTATACCAACATCCTCCCGCGCTTCTGTTACCTATAATCGTCTGAATCACATTCTCTCCACAATGATTGCCGAGTTCTACCGCATGCGAGGTCAAGCGGAAGAGCAATCAGAGCGACTCCTACGCATGCAGTTAATCGAGTCCCAACTGGCCAAAACTAAGAGCCAATGTGATGAACTGAAAGCGCAATTGGCATCTGTCATGGCAGCTGCTTCCACTGAAGCTGTCAGCACCGTGCATTCTGCTGCCACAACTTCGGTAGGTCTCTTAACTTTCATGAAAACCCCATATCTTATTGGCAGAATCGAAAGACATCTCAACACATCTGTAATTGCTCGACTGACGTACAGGCAGAAGCGGTAGATCAGCCGATCTCATCGCCGGAGACCACGGGCAATGCAGCAGTTACTAAATCAGCCACCTCGACGGTGGCTACAGGGGGTGCATCCTGGGGATTGCGAGCTGCAGCAACAGTGCAGCCAGTGCAGACGTCCCCTCCGTCTACCGCTTCTCCAAGCCCCCTTTCGTCTGCTGCTAGACAGACGGCAGAAATTCGTCCTCTGTCAAACCTCGTAGCCACCGTTCTTCCTACCACTACTGCAGGAGTCGCTATGGAGCCCCAGGCTAGCATTAATGGCAGCAGCTACCTCTCACCTCTCAATATCCAACCTACGGAAACTACCACCAATGTACTAGGAAACGTCCAAACCCTGGATTTACAACCACTTTCCACAGGTAGCGATTAGTTAATTCATGTTTTGCTTTTTTGGTTCCCTTGTCTTCTTTTCATAGATGTACTTAAGCGTTTCCATTTTCTCTAAACAATTTTAGCCACGATGAAACCTTTTGTAAGGTATCCTTCAACAGTACATTCGGCTGCGGGCCCGTCGTCTGTTGCGGCAAATGATCGAGCAGATTCTTGTGCGTCGTCACTTCCTCGATGCTCCCTTGTTACAAAGCGTACCTACGAGGAGGCGATCTTGAGTGACGAGCAGCAGACATCTGCAACTGCCGAAACTGGGGAAGACGAGACCGCCTTCCCTCTAGTCACTTCTGCCTCACCTGACATCCAAGTGTCGAAGCGCCTTAAATCCGCCTATTTTTCTGCTTCTCCTGCCACCAGTAGTGCCTCTGTGTTATCTGTGCCTCCGGTAAACCCTGTGCCAACTCCAACTACTTCTCTTGCGTCTTCTGTGATTACCGGTAAGAAAGCTTCCTACTTACCGACACAAAATCATATCAGAGATTGAGTATATTAGCATCACGCCACCTTTTCTGTTCCAAATTTAAATTGTTAACGTAGAAACAAGAGGAGCAGAGGTCGCGGAAGACGAGGCTCGGGTAGAGACGGTTAAAGATGGTGAAAACGTGGAAGAGGGGAGGGAAGTAGAGGAAGAGCCAGTTACGGAGGAGGCGCTTTTAGTGGACTTTCATGCGCTAAATGAGGGCGAGGATACCGGAGTGCAATCCGAAAGGGAGGAGCAAGAAGACTTCGGTCTAGTCACTGAGGTTTCCAGTGATCATCATGAACGGACAAATCAGATGCGTGATGTAATTATTTTCTATTTTTCTTACTAACGTGTGGCCTTTTGCAGCACTCTTTATAAGATGCATAATGTCAGTGTACTCTTCATTGCATTATGCGAAGCCTTACGTTGTCAAATTTTACTAAAAATTTAAGTGTTAATATTTGGAGTTGATTATCAGTTGGCGCAGGAAGCTGGGTGACTAAATTGGCTGCTCTAGGATCTGTAGAACCAAATAATTTGTTAGCCTATTTAAAAGTCGAATTTTATAACAATATTGTGCCTTTCAATCTCTAGGGAGTTGAAGAAGAGGGAGAGGAGAATGTGAATACAAATGAGGAGGAGGTGGAGGAGGAGGAGAATAATGCTATTCAGACCGACTGTGAAGCTGATGAGGATAATGATGATGATGACGAAGATGCGGAAGCAAGGGAGGTGGAAGATGAGGATGAGGAGCAAGACGAGGGAGGAACCTACACTCCAGTGATTATTCTCAGTAGCGGTAGGTTCTTACAATTATTTTGATTGTGCTCAGTAAATTCTCTAACTCAAAGGCGGTTCGGTTTCTTGCATTCGCGGTAGTTCTTTCTTTTAGGCGAAGAAGTCAATGAAGATGAGGATGGGGAGGAAGAAGTTGAGATTAGGGATGAATCAAATGCTGAAGAGGAGGAGGGGGAGGACGAAGACGACGTGGAGGAGGCAGAAGTAGAAGAGGAAGGTGATGAGGACGTTCGAAGTGGTGAGGAAGTGGAAGAAGTGGAAAGTCAAAACGAGGATACAGAAGGTGACGAAGATAACGAGGGCAAATCTCATGAAGGGGAGATAACAGAGTGCACTCGGCCATCTGCAGTCACGTCCACCTCGTCGCGGAGCGCTTCTCTTTTCAGCCAAAGTGGTATCGAACCCCCTAGCACCCTCTTCAGCTCTACTATGCCTCCCAAAACCGGCGGACTGTTTTCTGATTTGAAACGCCTAGCCTCGACTGATTCCAAGTCTAGCTCACTCTTCGGTAATCCACTTTAGCATTTTTAGTGAAGCTAGCAAAATTAACACCAATAAAATATGATTACACTTATGCTCTCAATGTTTGTAGGTGGTATGGCGGCCTCTGCACCACGAAGTACATTTGCAAGCATTCTGACACAGCAACCTCAGCCTGGCAGCAGCTTCATTCGTCAATCTATCATTCCTGGGCCTGCCTCCGTCTCTACGAGGCTCGCCACCCCGGGTAAGAAGTGTTTTTCAGTATTTCTAAAATGTTACAGTTTTGTAGTTACGCCCTTTCCACTGTTTGCGATTATTTTGTTTTAATGGGTTTTCATACAGGGCTCCAAGCAGACACCTGGAACCGGTGCAGTTGAATTGCTGACCAGTTTGTTTTTCTTAAAAAGGAATTAGCTTAAAATATTTGAAGGAGAAACAGTAAGCATTGTGGATATCTACTCGTCATGTAAGAGAAAGGGGGCACTGCGTTTACTGATTGAATACCCCTTATTGGCCTACCGCTTGACAATGGCTTTTGTTAACAGGTGGTGTTGGTGAAATGGCTCCCGCTCCTAGCAAGCAAAAGATCCGTCCGATTGTGTGGACGGAATCGTCGAACGTCTCTAGGAAGCCCTCTGCTCCTTCTAGCACTTCTACCTTCAGTCCCTTCGGACCTCCACTAGGCGGTGTTCTTGGTCGGCGCAAGAATTGGGGTCCCATCGGTGGTGGAGCTGGCAGAGGGGCTCCCAGAGGAAGCCATCGATGAAGATGCCTCAGCTGATTGCCCCACTTCCTCCACAAAAGTTACAAAAGTAGTACTTCTGAATCCCTGCATTAATATTTACCCGTTACAATTCCGAGTTCTACGTGTATGAGTTTGGGTCATTATCATTAAACTTTATAATTAGTGCAACTTTACGCAGGTATCTACCCGCTACGTTTTTTAATACCTGTACATATACGCTGGACCCCTCCTGATGCTGACGATTGGTTTACTTGAGGAGTTGCCAACCTTGTATGATCGGAGAGAGTGAAACCGGGAATGGAGCTCTCAATCACATTTGTTGCAGTACCAGTATTTTTCTGAATTTACTCCCAACTTCAATGACAACCGTTGGGGCTTGAAAGAGATGTTGGAAAATACCAACCCTCAATTTGTATTCAAACAGTATAGTTATGTTAAAATGGGGACACGTCTGATATCAGTGAGGCAAATATGCGGATATTTCTTCTTGAAAATTGGACATCTCTTCCTCAGTCGGTTTGGCCTTTTCCTTTGACTGGCTTCTCGCGACGGATTCATGGTGTTCTGTAGAAGCAGAAGGGTACAATATTTTAACTAGAAACGAGAATTGGAAGAGATAATCCTGATTCTTAGCTAAAAGTAGAGGTTTATCCGTTCTATTGTCTGTAAAAGGCTAAATAACAAGGCAGATTTGAAATAATGCAGCAAGAATCCGGTAGAGATGGAGATGATAAATAAGGACGACTCAATGGCGTGGTTGATCATGAGTGAGTTCTCCACCTTTGAGAATGGGGCAGTACTTTTTGTGCGTGAACCAATGCAGCTTCTGGCAGGCTACTGAACAGTAGGCAGCCTCGTGGCAACGCGAGCACCACTTGACTTGGAGGTCCTTCGCATAGCTGGGCATGTCGGAGCAGGTGGCGCAGGGCTCGTTGATGATACCATCGCGTGAGGTGCTGCGAGAGAAGGACGAGAAACCGTTGATGGCATTCTCGAGGATAGTGAGGCAAGTCGGCGCCTGACCCACCTCTACACCTCCTATCTGCGTCACCGTCTGTCGCCACAGAGTTGACTCCGCATGTGGAAAGGACACGAGGCATTTCCGGAGGAATGCTTCCTGGCCTGTCAAAAGCACACCAGACCCTTACCTCTTCACGCTTGTGACAACCTTACAGGAGAGTGGGCGTCTAGGACTTGTCAAAAAAAAAAAGATATTGTGATACTGGTAATTCGATTATCCCTTACAGGTAAATATAATTCGGACGGTTTTCACACTGCCAGAGTGAGCAAGTCTTCAGATTGACTATAATGAGGCTGCATGATTACTATCGGGCTGAGGAGGGTGACCTTACGTTGATCGAGAATGAAGTTCTAGGTGAAAAAAAGTCTAAACTAACCCTTCGGTAGACCGTGGGGGTCGGTACCACGAAGAAAGTTCTTAATTAAAGGTTCGAGAGCAAAGACGTTCTTTTCTTCGTGGACAGCCTTAATTTCCTTATCATCACCATCAATTCCTGCTTCCAAATACTCTCCAGCACGTCTAACCATAGCGCATAGGAGATGGAGTTTGATCGCGATGTGTTCGTGAGTCCTTTGGGGAGTAAAATGCTGTTCAACTAGTTTTTCTAGGACAGCAACTACGTTTTTCCAACTCTCCAAGAGCGATTTTCCAGCAGCGGAAGAGAGATAGAGGAAAACCTGCGAAGTAGGTAATTTAATCAATTACTATGTAATATGTAAGGGGGAATAGCTTGAGAAAGAAGACCGACCAACAATAAAACTCTGTTAAGGCGTAAAGCGAAAACCTACTTTTACAGGAGCAAAGTTGAGATTGGTAACAAGGTGATGAAGAGGTTCAACAAGGTCGGTAGAGAGTTGGGAATTTTCTGCGGCACTTTTTTTGGTAAACTGGATCAGTTCTTCTTTTTCAATGTAGGTGTTAATTTGAGCAGCCGCGAAGTGATTACCTGATTTGAGGCAATTAAAATTACCTATACTGTCTCACCGACAAATGAAGCCATTTCGGCAGCCGTTCGTTTCAAACAGTTCGTCATATCAGGTTTGGCACCACACGAGAGGAGAAAGTTAATGATTTCCAGTTTTCCCGACTAGCTGCGATTTATATGTTAATTATGAACTAACGAGTGCCGCAAACATTAATGCAGTATATTCCTGCCTGTGTTTCGACCAATTTACATCAGCGCCAGAATCAACCAAAATTTTAGCTATTTCAACATTCCCACGGTAACAAGCTTGGAGCAAAGCGGTCATACCATCCTGTAAGCAGTTAGAGAAGAGGTTAATATTTACCTCGTCTGGTTCGTCAACTTTAACAAGTCCAGTAGTAAGAAATGCCTTGACCTTTACTACGTCACCTTTTTAAAAAAATGCATGGAACATATAGTTTACCATCAAGCACAGCATTATGAAAGCTGGACAGTGCCGTCAGGCTTAGACCCTGGTCCATTTACTTATGGCGCGTTCTCGTAGCACACTAAATAATTACCTTTTGGATTGGGCTGGGACACCGCCGGAGGTCAACAAACCAAAGACATAAACACATTTAGATCGTACTTGGTGATACTGTACCGACACAAATAAACGACAAATCATTTGATAAATATTGCTAAGTCCAACTACTAATTTTGACGCGGAAAGTTATTTCTCCTGATAGAGAATTTATATACCTCTAGAAACTGTGCATTATATTTAAGAACGGTATTTAGTTCTCGTACAAAAGCCATCAAGTCATTCCATGTAGTAATTATAGGTAGAATTAAAAAAGCTTGGTTCTACCGAGGCAAAAATGCTTGTGATTCCACAAAATGGCAGCTCGTAAATTTAGCAGCACCATGTGTCCTTAATGGGAGTCTAACACTAGTCCTTTTACCATTTAGCTAAAGGTGTTCATTTTGTTTCAAAAATTTTTCAAATAAGAGCTTTTTGGAGCTTTCTTTACTGCATATTCAAATGGGGTCAAATACAGGCTAATATAATACCTATGATGTCTAAAATGAACCTTCTCAGAAAAAAGGTGAATAAGGTGACTTTTGCGGCAGAACAGTGTCAGACTGCCTTAGAGCCCAGAACTACTCAGTACTCCAGTCCCCTCATACCTGTAGTTATTCTCGTTGACTTTGCCTTTCAAACATGCTCTAAACAAATCCAATGGTTTGTTTATTGAGCTGAAATTTTCACATTGTATGTACCCTTTTTATGTTTTCGTGATGTCATGCTTTATGATTAGTGAACCTATAAAACTTTGTGTCTGAATAGTGCCTATGTTTCAACATGTTGAATATCGCGGGCCGTTTATTTATTAGTCACTTAGCCCAGGAGAATTCATCACATTTTTCTCACGCCTTTTCGAATGGACTGTGGTGTAAATTCTTCTCATGGCTGTTTAGAGATTTCCGATAAAGAGGCAGCAGTTAGGTGCATTGTTTTGAATGAAACATCTCAAGGCTTAATTAAGGAAACGGTGTCCTGCATCGAAGCAGAAATCGCTCTACTCAGAAAGGAGGTTGGTACATGCTCGCTTTGTGATTCCAAACAGACTGAACCGCCGGATAGTGACAAAGTGACTGATGCATCATATATGAATGCAAAATCGAATTACGTAAACAGGCCATTTTTCCGCACAGAGGGAAACGACGTTAGTTTTTCTTCCTAAAATTTATCATATAGTGTCCACCAATGAATGTGGATACGCAAACCCGTTTGAGGCTGAAGGAGACGAATGTTGCTGATGATCTCAATGCAACACTTCATAAACGTTGGTTCATTTTTCTAGTTTATCCTTAATATTGTTCTTATTTTAGTAACTCAATCTGAGACCATAAAACTTCTTCTCGCCTTAGTGGATTGCTATCGAATATCCCTCCAGCGAAAACTTAATGAACAGGTTGAAATTCTTACAGAATCGCTCACCCACTTGGACAAGAGTTTTTCGGAACGTGAACAGATTTTTCTGAAATTGCAATCTGCTGAAAAAAGGCTAAACCACTCCAAAAGTATTCTTCCTACTGCGCTACCTAAGGAGATTGTGACTTGCATTGCTTCACTTTCAAATACAATTAACGAGTCGGTGTATTGGTACAACAAGTTTGACAAATTCGCCAAATCGAAACAGTCTGGTGCCAAGGACTCAAGCATTTCAATGACCGAATGGATTTCAATTTTAAATAACGCTCACAATGTTCTTACAGATAACGATTGGAACTATATCTCTGTGCATGTTGTAGGTGATAGCATGGTGTGGCTATCTTAAATCTATTTCTCGTTTACCATAATGAATTTTCATACTGTTCTAGTTAAAAAGCGTAAAGTCGGCAAAGTTCTGTCGTTTATACTGGCTCCATAGACTACGTCCGGAACTAGGACGTGGACTTTGGTCATCCGATGAACTGGCTGCTTTAGAACGTGCTGTGGGAGAACTTGGTCCTTATGGACAATGGCAGCAGATATCTGAACGTTTGAGTTCTGGGCGGACCGCTTTTTCTTGCTTCAAGGCTTGGCATAAGCACCTCAATCCCCAACACCCCTCCGTAAGTTCCCTGTCGTTGCTACGATTTTCGGATTTCTTATTTTAGAAATTAAGTAACTCCACCTGCTTTGCAGCGAGCACCTTGGAGTCCTGATGAAGACGAGTCTTTGGACTTGATTGTCGACGACGAGCTTTTCCACGAGTGCAAGGCGATAAGTTTAGTAGACTGGGGAGTGGTGAGTGCGCGCATACAGACACGTTCAGCCATTGCCTGTCAGCGGCGGTATTACGAACTTCACCAGCTTACTCGCTCCTCACCGAAAGCGCCTTTCTCTCCTGAAGAGGATCTTGCCCTTTTGATAGCTATTCAACGTCTTGGCACCGGTGGCGGCCTCTACGGCTGGGGTAACGCCGGCGAAAACCCTGGCACCCTTGGCACCTGGTCTGTCATCGCTGCTGAGCTACCGGGTGGACGTCGCACTGCTAAAGAATGTGAGCTGCGTCATAACGAACTATGCGAGAAGTTTCAACCCTGGACCTACGCAGAAACGAGGCGCCTTTTTCAGTTTAGTTCCCGAGTCTCGGAAACCACGAACAATGAGACCGGTCCATGTAGGCTTCTTTTTTTTCTGAGGCCCTACCACTGAAATAGCTTAGAAATCATCAACTTGCCTTTTTACTTTTTAGTTATTGCCGTCAACATCCTTCCTTACTTCCCTGGCCGTGCGATGTCTGCCCTGCTGAACCGATTACGGAGCTGCAGGACCCTAGCTAGCGTATTGAAACGCTTGCGGAGGTTCCCCAATCAAAATGTTCTTGTGGACGACTTTTTCTCCTCCACCGACTTCGAGCCTCTCCGACCACATCTGTTTGATTCGCAATCCATTTTTGGCGAATGGATAAGAGAGCTACGACAACTGGGTGTTTTGAGTCCGGAGGGTTACGCGTTTTCAAGGGTAAGCTTTACCTTCTCTTGTTTGTCATGGCGTATCAGTATTTAAGTTATTTTTTTTTAATGTGATGATCCCATTTAGTCATTAGTAGAATTGCTTTAGATTCTTTGAGTAATGCCTATATGGCGCATCTTGTTGAGCAATAGTTCTATCGTCCAGTGGACAGATGGTCTCACTTTCTTGTACTAAATTTCCTTAGCTTCTAGCATGGAGGCCTCGGAAGCCCTACGAAGCACCAGAAGGGCAAAGGCACAGCTTCAAGGTGGAAATGAATTACGAGTTTAACCAGCTCCTGCTTGACTTGGAAGAGGGGCTTCTTTTGCCGTCCAAGTCTGAGTTGTCCACCACGAATTCAGGTATCAGCGCTGCTGACATCTCAACGCAGCCCTCATCGTCATCGGGCGAGCAGCTGAATGTCCTTGGTGTTGCTAGACTCATAAATAGTTATCAGGTATGCTATTCTCCTAGTGTATTATTGACAGGCTGGAAGGTCCCATAAGTATACTCTCGCTCATGCCCGAAATATTGTTATTGTTATTGGACTTACTTACACTGTGTTTGAGAATCTAATTTTTTTTTTGATTGCTCTCCGAGAGTGGAGTCTCCAGTTTTACTGAGAAACACTTTCTACTTTCAGCTTAAGCCGGCTTTGTTTGCTCTCCTGTCCTCGGAAATAGCGCGTCGAATGAACCAGCCTATTCCAGATGTTCCCAGTCTCGACCAGGATAGAGGAGATGGAAAGAGAAAAATCAAACCATTGACGCATAACATTAATGAAGATGCATCAGCAAGCGTACAAGAGATTGGGGAAAGGCTGCTGAAGGATCGCAACTTCTTTACCAGGGTATTTGAGCGCGTGCTCAGCAGCAACGATACGGCCTCTCAGGCCTATAGCAGTCATAACCCCCGTGTCTTGGACTTGGTGCGCTTAACTTCAGTCCTTTTTACATTGATATTGGATTTAAAAAACCGGTTCCGATAAGGGATAATTCAAGCGCGTCGATCACAGAGGCTTGGAAATATTCACACTAGTTTTTTTCGTCTTCTTACTTATGTGCGGCTCAGTAGTGTCTGTGTTGGATTCGTTCTACGCCCTTGAATGCCCACTTGCACAGATAATGTCTGATGCCTTGCGATCTTTACGTTGAATTATAATAATGCTTAACCTGATTCAATCAATGTTTTGGGATTGGGTCTCTTCGAACAGACCTAGACACACGCTAAATTTTTAATCCTCAACTTTTGACTCAACCCAACGCGTGATAGATTGTGTCAAAGATGTCCCCTCCTTCCGTGCCCCATTTCGATCCTACCTGATTCTAATATCATTTACTTTGCCTTGGCTTAAATTTATTTTAGGAGAACTCTAAACATGTGCACATTTACTTTCGTCTAACAGATGGCTCCTGAATTAGCCAGCGATATGCTGTTTTTCGCTCAACAATGCGACGGGGATAATTCGCTGGACCCTTCCAAATCACGATCACATGAGTCCAAGCATGTTATCAAAAGTATTCCACGTGCCAAACTTCAACGTATCCTGCAGATTCGGCAGATCCTGCTCAGATGCCGGGTGCCGTCCATCAGATCGGGTTCACTCAAAACTCCTTGGGCGATGCCATTCACTGAGGTCAGACGCACTGACGTGAGTTACTTTTGGAGCTATTCCTTATTACCGTACTGATCAGATTTGATCGTATTTTTGAGTACCAATGTTGCGATTCGTAAGATTAGGACGCCACGAATTCTTACTGCATCGCCGTTTTATTGCAGGTCATCATAGCCTCGTTTCATGATAAACAAACCTAGTACTTACTCAAAATATGATTGCATTTCACTTCGCCCTAAAAATGTTTCCCACTTTTACCTTTTAACTATCATCATCATCATCCTCGAACCTCAGACCCTACGCAGAGTTGATCATAACGACAGAAATGATATCTAGATAGCTCGAGTTTTATGATGGAGATCTCTGTAACTGATGATAATTTTATGGTTGACTTGAGTTAGCAAGCGCCGGTTATGAGTAACGTGGACACTGTGCCAATCTGATCGGCCAAAATGCAGATGTAATGGGTTCTCTATCCTCCATTTTCAATGTCGTGCTCTGTTTTTAGCACAACCAAGGCGGCATCCCATTTTTCGCCCAACTACCAGACCCTCTTCAGAAGCAACTCGGTGATTTCTCCAATTGGGTGACAGATACTGTTATTACCTTTGTCTCCAAGCGTCTAGGTGTTTCCTGTTCATCAGTGGAGGGGAGGCGGAACGGTCCCCACATCCGTCTGGACAGAGGTGACCTCAGCATCAAATTGCTGCCACCTAACCTTGCCACAATTTCGGCTCTTAAAGTGCTATTAATGAAACTCCCTGAACTGCAAAAGACGGCTGGGGGGAACGCATTGCGTGTTCTTCGTAGCAGGTATTTCCATAAAAAGATAAATCTTATTCGTTAAACTGATTGCAGTTAGTAGTAATAAGGATGGGAGTCAATTGTCTCCATATTGCTGAGATAAATAATACTGTGGTAGTTTTTTTATAATAAGCGTAAAGCTTAGATTCAAGTCAACGATACTTGGTGTACTTGATTTAAAATATTACCTACTGATTATATCTCCGTTGAGAAACTGCACTATTCATGCCCTTGAGATTAGTTACGGTGTTTTGATGCTTGTTATTGTTTGAACTCATTTGGGCTATCCTATGGTCATTAACGTTCCATCGACCTCGCCTCATTTCATACTCATTTTTAAATCGTTAGGGTCAACTGTAACTTTTTCGACCGCTCATCTGCGGGGAGTGTGGCGATTCCGTCCGATGCGCGTAAGTTCGTTTTCATTTATTTTCCATTGCCTTCTCTTCTCTCAAAAATTGGTATGGTCATCACTAACTTGGACCTTTCCACAGAAGAACGATCACAAGTCAGTATGACGCGTCCCCCCTAAATCTCTCAGCAGTGTTTGGTTTCACGCAGAATCCTCACCGAATTATCCTACTCTTTTAACTCAGGATAACAGGACTGAACTGTTAAGGCTTTACTTCCGATGAATTAGCCTTTTTAAATCATGAAAGAAAAAACTGGCATTTTTTTTGTATGATAGAACTCAGGTCTCTCTTCTTTGGTGTATACTTCAGAACTCGACCCCGTCATTCGGGATCAACCTGATGTGGCGGCCCTGTTGTCGAGTTCGAAGCATCGCATCTTCGTGCTTCGGTGTTTGGCTCTCTTCCTCTGGCCCTGCCTCCTCGCCAACATGCGTGCCCGCGACTTTGTGGACCGCTCGCTCGCCATACTCTGGGAGCAATCGTAAGTCGGTTCATGCTCCTCCAGATTGTTCATTAAGTAAACAGTTTATTTAGATGAGATCCACATGGCAGTCTCGTTCCCATGACGCCTGTTTGTAATTACTGCCTAACTTGGAATGGGAACTATTAAGCTCTTTGCTGCCTTTTTTTAACGAGGGATCGGGCGGAATTCCGTCACCATGGAAGCAAAGCTGTTGAATATTTTGCTTTGCCTTTGTGACGAATGCGTTGTCATTTGAAACTGCCACGAAAGATGCAGTTGGAATGCATTTAGCAGACCAATTTATCACCTATTGGGTAGACCTGTTGGCATATCCTAATGTAATTAAATCGTCAGTGGTTCCAGTAAGAAGAAGTAGATGTACAACTGCCTTGTGTACGTTATTTAGGCATGTTGAATGTCGTAGTAGGCACACACAACGGAAGCTCATCCCTGGCAGTGGAACTGAATCAGCAGTTAAGCTGCCTTGATCTAAGCTTCACCGTGTAAAATTTGGCTTCCTCAAAACCCCCCCTCACCGTTTTAATCTCTTTCATTTCAGCCGCAAGCTGGTTAAGGTGGGAAGTGCAGCAAAGAGGCTGCGGCCTCCCGCCAACACCACGTCTTCGAAACGCGACCTCAAGAAAAACGATTTGGATGTCGGGTATGTTTCTGCCATTTAACCTATGTCTTTCGGCATCACTATATTCGAGTCACCACGGATAAAATGATTCCTTTAAGAATAGAAGGTGAAACATGGCGACATGATAGTTTCCAACATCAGATCCTGAAGACGATGTGTGGCACAGCAAACTAAACTCTAAATGGGTTGTAACTTTGCGCACATTGCAGTGCATTCTTATTACGACTTCACCACGCATGAGGCTCAAATTGCCACCAACAGGAGAAATAGAGCATTCAAAACGCGTCTATTTTTGTCTGATTTACTTCGCCCGTAGTTGTGACGGTCTCACCGCTGCAATTTGATGGGGTTCGCGGGGCTGTTAGCGCACAGCCTCACAATGGACATGGGTTCAGGCATGGCGTTATTATTTCAGTGTTGTAAATGGTTTCTCCCAAAAGGTAATATTTCACTTTTTGCTGATAAATCGACGTTCTTGTGTGCGGTACATGTAGCGCCCTGAGACTTCCCTGAAGATGAAAGAAGATATAACCCTCGGGGAGAATATGTATTGTCGACCTACAGAGAGGGTGAAGGAGGCACTTGTATGGCCCAGGTTATGGGGTGCTTAAGGCCAGGGTTGTGGAAGTCTTTTGAACAATTCCTGGACAGCGCTCTATTTTAATCGTCACTAGTACAAACATTCATGAATTATAAGGAAATTAACTCAATTCAAGCTTTTCCCGCTAGTCATTTCTCACCTCCATCCGCTTGTTCTTCATCCTGACGTGTTTTAATGGTATCGGTTCGCAGCCCATAAATAACGTTCCGGGATTTTCTTGTCATCTTTCTCTATTCCTTGGTTGCTAATTTAAACCAAGGCCAATTTTTTCCATATGAGTTATTAAAATGCGCCTGCATCTGAATAAACCTATGGGGTGTGTGCAGTTTCTACCTCCATTTGTGTAACGCTCAGAGCATTCCATTTTCCACTGCTGCTCGCCAAACTGACAAGCAATAGTGCATTGATTTGTTTCCACGAATTAAGTTGATCTTTATTTACTATTCTTCAATCAACAGAATATACTTTTATGCTAGCTAGTGTTTGAGTTTGGCATAATGTCAAAGTCATGCGAATGAACTCTCCTTTCAAGGTGACCGCTACCCTTTCCTGCATTTAAACATGATTTCCAAATAAGGATTGTTAAATGCCTTTTAGAGTGCCTCCGCGCAAACGCTATTTACGGGCGGAAAGGCTCTGGAGTCATAGCAAATTCCCGGATTCGTGGATGCATTTCACCGTCGACTGTGATGCCAGCTTGAATGTCTACTGCGAGCTACCGGCAACTGTGGAGGATCTCCTTCGAACTGGATTTGTACCCAGTGGTTTCTGTGCCTAAGGAAGAGTTTTACACCTCCCCCTTATTTGTACGTATTGTTATATGCATTTGTAATGAAGCGTGATTAAGCAGTAAAGTCGATTTGTAGTCTTGCTTTTACCAGTTTTGTTGGCTTTCGCGGCAAAATCTTTTATTGTCTATTACCCAAATATTTAACCTCCAAGAAATGCTCTAAATAAGAAACGGTACGAAATCCTCGTGGTGTCTTGTTATTTGGTAGTGCACAAATAGGGGTAGCTACTTGCCAACTGGTTTGCCAGAATAGCCTAGATACAATAGCGTATGTGGATTCCGAGGTCAGAGGTAAAGGAATTGTTCTAATTTTTTTTCACCCAAAAGACAGTTTGTGCTTCCATTTGTGCTGTCTGGAAGGCAGTATCGGATTCAAATTCGTTAATGCTGCAACGGTTCGACAAACCCTCTACACCCCAACGGAAAACTCACCTTTGCTACGGCCATGCGTCCCTAATCACAGCATAATGACATTTCCTAGTCCTTGTATCCATTTCCATCACAGAAAGGCGTTTACCTAAAAAACTAGCCCAATTATAGCGGCAAAATTTAGTTTCAAACTCTCGAGTCTGATGTAGCGCTCCCGTCTTAGCCCCCATCCCCAAGACAAAACGGTGGATGAACTCGTTAGGAAGTGCGCCTAAATCAGATATCTGGTATCAATTTACCATTTCATTTCAAAACGGCATTTATCTGCTAATCTATAATTTAAATTACAACTGTGGGCCTTGTTTCAAGACCTAACTAGTTGGCAACACGTCATGACACCTGTGGCAAATATGGGTGGTAATGTAATCTAAGGTCGTGTTTTTTACTCCTTATGAACTGCCGTGACATTGCGCATGGGCTACTTCCGCCCACTAAATAAACTGTCGATGTAAGCAACTATTTTGGAGGATTTGTATCGCATGCTTGAAGCTAAAGCTACAGTGGTAAAAAAGCTTGTGGTTTGTGCATCACTTCAACGCAACTGCCTACAACCCACAGGCCAGAGTATCACCGTTTAAGCTTGCCCCGTTCCTTCGGCTTCAGCTTTAGTCTGTAGGTGTGGTGTTATGTCATGCCAGTCAGGGCAACCTCACTGCGATGATCCCTGAGTGAGTTTAACGAAGATGAGATCTGTCAAAGCCTTTCACGATCAGACGAATGAAATTGAAGCAATCGCAGTGAGGTCGGTGGATGGCCTCGTCCAATTCAAATGTTGGAAGCTGGAAGCGTTGGAATGGGAGGATACAAGGCTGTCCACTAAATCGTTGAGAGTTATACCAGAGTAGGAAACTATTGAGTATAACGGTCAAAAGTTTTGGCATTCGAAAACCTTGTTTGGCTTTACTTGACCAAGGAGGGAGAGCCAATGCATACCTCAAACACCTAAACATTAACACGAATCAGCCTCTCAAATCAAAGAGCAAACGATTTGCTTCCCTCGAAATAGAAGGTTACAAAATTGAATAATCACTGTCACTCATGTTGCGTCCCCCCTTTTTTGACTAAAATCCTGGTAAATATGCAAGAAATTGAGTGAAGGCATAGTGCAATTAGCCGATCACTACTTCGCCCAATTGACGCTTATTTTTAAGGTTTAAGTGAAAGTGAGCTCTAATGAAACATATCCAAGTATTTTTTACTGTTTAGTACACGATAAAAGCACAAGTACCTTGGAAGAGTTTCCTTCAACCCGATTTTCCCATTCCACTTTCTCGACTGCAAAAAATTTTAGTTTTGTTTGGCACTTTAATCTGCCAACTCCACTTCCAGACTACAGGGAAGATGAGATTTCTAAAGTAAAGCAAATGCCGGAAAGGTAATCGCCAGTAGGTAGTAAACCTGTATAGTATCTCGCCTCGATACTGTGGGTTGTCCAGCATTACCAAGCCTCTGTCCGAGATATCGAATCCCTAAGTAGGCTTGGCTATGTCCTTCTCAAAGTGGAACAAGGTTAAACGTTGTCTCCGGCACCAATTTAATTTCATTATGTGATGAAGGAGGTTTGTGAGTTGCAAAATGTGGCGAGGCCCCATTAGCCCTTAAGCGATTGCTCATCCATGCTCAAAATGGGCCACTTCTTCGACCGTGAAGCCGAAGTGCCCTTCCATCCCGGCGATCTGCGCGAGAGCATCACATATAGAGCTCGTGGCACCAGCTCAGCGCTGCCAGTCGACATGTTGAAGTGGTCTTTGAGAACTGAAATAGCAAATCGGGACCTGCTATGCCTGCACTCCATTTCTGTTGCATTCTTACCCTCAACTATTATTTCAGAATTCAGAGTTCTTCACTCTCAAACAACTGCAACCAGCGTTATGCATGAGAATCGCTGTGGTTTCACTAAGCCACCACGCTAACCGGCAGACGCCAACACCACTACAGTGTTACGCCTGGCAAGAGAAAGTGACAAGAGGGGAAGAAAAACACACAGCCCTTACTGGATAATCAGAAATTGGTTCTCAAGGAAAATGTATCAACAAGGGAGCGTCAAACGCGCTCATGTAACCTCGCCTTGTGATGTTGCTACCAGTTACTAATCAAATGTGTGCTTTGCTTAACATTTGTTTGAGCTATTTCCCACCTCTGGTGAATGCATTTCCTAGACTTTCCGTCTGTTGCTACTCTACTTAAGACAGTTTCCTCTTACCCACGCTTAAAGCATACCCGTCATCATTTTGCGGAATCAGATGAGAATAAAAATGCCATTTTCAAGGCATATTCTTCCGTAGGAGTGAATCATCCACAATGTGATTATCCTTTGCGGTGTCGGTTAGCACATTGGTGGGGCAGAAAGCTCCCTGTACCACCTGTGAGGGATAAAAATTCACTTGTAGCTAGTAAAGTGTCTTGTGAGTTAGTTTGTTGGTGATAAACTCATTCCTGGCTTCTGATCATCACTTTGTCAGGCAAAAGGAGAATCACTTGGATAGCATCCACTGTCTCAAATGGATTGCCAGCATCGTTCCTTGGTTCGTCTTTTTTAAAAAAAGGCATGAAAACAAATACTCCATGAAACCTGAGACATCTCTAAGTTGCTTACAACTTAAGTAAGTTGCGGATTTTTCATGGTTCCACTTGTTTCCACTTGAAATGTGCTTTCAGAGCTTCGACATTAGGTAAGCTAGGCTCCCAAATTGGTACCTAAACGAAAAGTTGTTTTATACTACGCACCACGCTTGAAGTGAAACATTCTTAACTTTAAAATTGGGCTTTGCATTTAAGTCACAATCGTGTCTTTCAATAAATAAAGTATACAAGAAAAACACTTGGATTTAAATAATTTTCTGCATCGCCATGAAAAGAATTGCTGATCCGCTTCTAATGAGGGTCTGACATTTGGATAGAAAATGGGATCTTGCATTAATCATGTTAAAAAATAGAATATATTATTGGAAATTGAGGATAGGACTCACATTTCATCTACATTTTCAGATTGACACAGAACCCACGATAATCATAATGTTTGAATGCCAACAAGGTTAACAATCATTAAAACTTAGAGTGTAAATAGCAAAGCAGCAGAAAATATCTGCCAAAGTGGATAGTGGAAAATGCAGAACTAATGCGAGCATCGCGGGCACTATTGAATTACAAATAAGTGGAAAGTGAAAAAAATATTGTCAAATTATGACCCTGGCTTTTGACCAAATAATGTGAATTTTCAATAAGCCATTTTGTAAGGTTGCCGCAAGTTTAAATAAATTAGGTAAGGCGTTAATCGTAGTTGAAAGTAGTTTTTCTTTTCAAGAGATTTCATTCTGGTCAATAAATTCGATAGTTACCTAGGTAAAAGATTCGTTGAGATGATCACTGAGTGCTAACCGGGTTATGCTTGCTCCAGCTAATGGCCAACAAGTTCTACGAAAATGGAATGGAGGTTATGAAAGTGTCATTATGCTGTGAATAGGAATGTATGCACGTGCCAAATTGAAGTTTTTTTCGGCACGATTTGTAGAACCATCTGAGCCTTAGCGAACGTGAATTTAACACTGCCTTTGAACAGGACAAATAGACACACAGTTCCTTTTCATTCGGCACCAAAATTCACAAACCATTTTCCTTAGACAAAACTGGTGAACCGGCTGACAACTGGGTATTTCCACTTGTGCACCACCGATGCGCAGGATGCAAGGAATATTTCATACCATTTCTAATTTGAATTAATTCTCAGAAGCCAAATATTCCAACAATACCCATAATTTGAATGTGTTTTATAATGATTAATAAGTGCTGTTTTACAAAGTAATGATTAATTGATATCAAGTATCCCACTAAGACACATTCCGTATAGAAAAGAGAAACGCAATTCCCATAGAGTCGACTTCAAAATCAGCACACACATTCACCGTTTTGTTTCGATGACGACAGCTAAGAAGATGTAAGTTTGAAGCAAATTCCGTCACTAAAACTGTGCATTTTTACTTGTTTTCCGGACAACCATGTTTCTAAGATGCGAATGGGCTTAAAGTTTTAGAAATGCCATTATGATATGAAATCTTAGGATTCCATATTCGTGACAAATTTGAGTTTAGTGCTTTGTGACTAGGGTTGATTAAACCAACTAAGCATTACTGAACGCGAATCCAACACTGCATTTCAAATAGGAAAAATGAAAACGCTATTCCCTTAAAGTCGATCTCAAAATCCATATACTCAATTAGCTAGACAATTCTGGCCATCCACCTGGTTACTAGACATCCCACTATATGTGCATCGCCAAAGAGCAGGACACATGGAGGACTTCGAACTGTTTTTATCACTACTCTTGGCCCCATGCAAATGATGCAAAACTCACAAAAATTTGCTCACATGGACAATTTAAAGGTATGCGGAAATAGCTAATTAACGTCACCGCTCCAAATCGTAAATCGTAGCAAATCTAAACCTGGCTTACATCAACACCCATATCCGCCAGTGGTGGCATTACCTTCTAAGATTTATTTAGCCCTTGGAACAATGCCCACATTTTTAATTTGTTTCAGAATTGCTAATAAGTGCCGTCTTGAAAAGAACTGATTAATTGATAGCAGGCATCCCATTTGGATGTATTCCATATTTAGCCCATTCACCGTTTTGTCTCGGGGACGGGATCTAAGACTGCAGAGCTATATCCTTCTCGTAAGTTGAAAACAAATTCTGCCGCCAGACTTAGTCAATTCTACTGGTTTCTAAGTAAACACTTTTCTGAGATGTAAATGGACTCAAAATGTTGGAAATGTCATATGCAACGAAATATTAGGATCACATGCTTAAGACAAATTGAAGGAGAATTTTTTGTGGGGAGGGGTTGTCAAACCAACCAAATGTTTGTGGACATGATTTGAACACTGCATTTTGGATAGGAAGAATAGAAATGCAGTTCCTTCAGAGTCGACCTCAAAATCCACATATCCAACTAGACGGACAACCCTGGCCATCCACTTGGCTACTAGGCGTCCCACATTTTGTGCACCACCAAAGAGCAGGACAAAAGTTTGATTTTCCAACGTTTCCAAAAAAAGTTAATTCTAGATTTTAAATTTTAGGTGGAAGCGAAAAAATGACTACAAACATGATCGCTCACCAACACTGGTAAATTCATGACCACGAGTCGACCTCACAGTTCCATGATTCTCCATTACAGATGCATACAGATGTACAATAATAAGAGAAGTGTAAAAGTCATAGCTTTTTATGCCAGTTCGAACTGTATCCTCCACGGTCGTCGGTAGCTCGCAGTGAACATTTACATTGGCATCACAGCCGATAGTGAGCTACACCCACGATTGCGGCAATTTATTATGATATCACGGCCTTTTCGCTAGTAAATAGCCATTGTACGAAGGCACTCCAAAAGGCGTTTGACAATCCTTATCTAGACATCGAGTTTGAATCCAGGAAAGGCTCTTCTCATGCCATGCGATTGGTGGTCGAAAAGGTTACAGTCAGCCCTAACGGTTTACAAAGGGTGATGTAAAGAGGAAAGCTTGGGGGGCGTTAATGTCCAAATAATACTTTAAATGAGTCTAAACAATGAATATCCTCAAAATGATATAACATGTCTCAAGGGCACATATAGTTCATTTTCTCATGCAAATGATAACAGTAGGCCATATTTTACTTCAGGTACATCAAGTATCATTGGCCTCTACAAATGCTCCACTTATTATAAATGGCTTAACTGCAGTACCAGGACAAAGATTTTGACAAGAATAGGGCCAAACGACTTCCACTGAAACGGTTGGATATTTACTTCAGTCACCGCCAGGGCTGAATTTAGAAAAGGCATGTAGTCTAGTAATTCGTCAAGACGTCGTTTGGTCGATTGCGATGCCACAATCACCCAAATGGGCAGGATCCACCAGGAACTTGGACGCGCTAGCAATGAATGCGAGTATTTGACTACTCAGAGGACAAATATCCATTGATAATGATATTTGAAAGCAATCTCGAGTAAGTACGCCGAATAGGACTACAAACTATCCACTATAAAGCAAGAATTTCGGATGCTTTGGCAGATGGTGTAATCAAATTGAAGAGTGCGACCAGGTATTTTGTTAATGGAAATACCTGCAACGAAGTGCTTGCAATGCATTTCCACCAGCCATCTTTCACAGTGCAAAATTCTACTACTAACATTTATAGAGCTGAAATTTTGGCCAAGTTAGGTAGCAACATTTTGATACCGGGGTCACCCCTTACCAGGTGGACTTGCAGACCGTCCCGTCCCCTTTCCACCAAAGAACAGGAGGCACCCAGACACTTGGCAGCACAGGTAATCACATTATCTGCCTCCCAATCTATAGAATCGCTGCGTTGTTGCTCAATAGGGTCTGACATTTAGATGAGGCGTGGGATACTACATTGGTCATGCTAACGAACCGAATGCATTATAGGAAGTGGAGGACAAAACACTTTCATTTAAATTTTGGCTAATTTAGTTGGCACAGGACCCAGGTTATGCACAACACAAAATTGTCACCGATAACTGTAATTACCATAATAAAAATCAAGCTAGCATAATAACACTTCTCTCATTAAAAACCCATGAGGTTCAAGGATGTTAATGATAAATCAAAGGATTAAAGTATGGGGGGAACAGTGTTGGAGCGAAATGGTGTGCAATTATATTTTGAGTAAAGACTCGGCTAGTTTGTTATGAAATGAGGCTTTGATGGCCTGCAATGGAATGGGAATAGAGTTGGAATTCGTGGTCCCTCAATTCACTAGACGCAAGATTGAGTAATCGAAATTATGATTTCGTGTGAGTAGTACAGTAATGTAGGCAGGCATTTGGAGAAACTCAAATCAGTCCACTTGACCTCAGTGAATGGCAGTGACCAGGTAAGTTTTGAGTAAACACTATTAGATAGATGACACCCGGGATCTAAGCAGGATGTGCCAAATTCACTGGATACGCTGAGGTTTTGCGCGAGAAATGCTTTTTTTCCATGTACTTTGACTCATGTGACCGTGATTTGAAGAGGTAAAGCGAAATGTCCTCGTTGTCTTGTTGAGCTACAAGCGGCATATCACTGGCTAATTCAGGGGCCGTCTCTTAGTCGAAAGAGAATGGCCACGTGATTGGAGTCTCCTTGCAACAATTTTTACTTAAGGCCAATTAAGCAACATGGGAATCAGGTGGGATCCACATATGGCACGAGAATGACTCTCAGGAAGGAGAGGACGGCTTTACACAATCGGGCGTTATAGTGGGTGAGAAATTGAGGGTAGGAAATTTACCATATGTCTAGTCTTTTTCGGAGAGATCCAATTCCAAAACACTAATTGTAATTGTAAAAAGCGAAGCAGACGGATATATCTGCTTAAGTTAACAGTCAAAGGTGCGGAACGAATACAAACACCGTAGAGGTAACTGAACTGCAAATACTTAGAAAGCAGAAAATGAATGCCAAATAATAATTTTGGATTTTGACTGAATGATAAATTTTTCAGGCACCTATGATTGACACACTTCGACCACCTTTTCTAAAACCAGTGAAGCGTTGGCAGCAAATTTGACTACATTCTTACAGTTTCCTCATATCAATCTCTCATTTTAATCAATAATTTTGCATGACCACCAAAGCATTCTCATTCCGCATTAGATAAAGTTGAACGAAGTCCTGTCCATCATGTCCCCTCTTGTGAGTGATCGCCATATCATTTGGTTTGGGTGGTGATGACATGTCACCCTAGAGGAAATGTTGGAAATATGCGCTCACTTGTAGAGAATGTGTAGTTGAAAGTAAACTCAGTTGCTGTTTATGCCCAATAAGAGAATCTTTTGATTCATTACCTAACCTCCATAATATTGCTGCATCATGGAAAATTGCCTTTTTTAAAATGGCATCAGAAAGTTGCATATTTAATAGGAAATTGCACGAATCTGAGGTAAGCTAGTGGCTTGACACGGAGAGCATAATGTAGTGTCCCGAGACTCCCTGAAGACGAAAGAAGACACAATGCTCGTGCAGAATATATATATTCAGCACGGAGAAGGTGTCTGGGCTATTGGCATGGCCCAAAAGGCCAGCCCACCCAGCGAGCCACAAGGGGCTAGTTCGAAGTAACAAAAGTGGCGCCTCACAAGAACCGAGGGATAAACCACCATCGTATTACAATAATTAGTCTACAGAGCATTCATCTCCTAATGATCTTACAAACTATTTCTTCACCTTAGTGAAAAGTTGCTGTTGAAGTTAGGCATTGTCCTTATCAAATGACTCCGTTTACACCAAGAGCCTATATTAATTCGCTTCGTACTGTTTTATTTTTTGTGTTTTCCAATGTTTTATTAGCTCTACAGAAATTTATCATCTCATCTAAATAATTCCTATTTCTCTGCTCTAAGCTCGCACGGAGCCGCGGGAGAAGAAAATTTTTAGGCTTTGCACCTATTCAGGCCTTCTATCAAGGCCGACTCACAGGCAAAGATGTCCTGCCAGCATTCCAACTGTATTGTTTCATTTAACCACTTTATAAGGTCACTGCAAATTTAAGTAAATTAGGCCATTTACACAACTGTAATCACTTTATAGTAGTCGACATCCTTTTTTATCAAAGTAGCTTTTACTCTAGACTATAAATCCCTTATATTTAGAAAAGAGATTCGTTATGATTTTCGCTGAGTGATAACCGGATAATGCCTACAACAAGTAATGGCAAACAAGTTCTACAAAACAAATATAGCCGTCAAACGCGTGAACACACCTGGAGATGAATTGGTTTCTTTACAGGGTCATTATCTGCTGGCATCTGCTACAAGGAACTACGCCTCCATAAGAAGGCCAAACTTGTAGAAGCTAGAAGTCCCTGGGGGAAAGCAGAGGGTGGCTGTAAGTATCATAGACTGCTTTGTTGAACCATCTCCTGTGAGACCACCAGAAGTAGTGACAGGCGTCCACGGAGACAAAGGAGGAGAAGGCAGCGTTCTATTGAAGATGGGTCCCATAGCTATGCAGCACCCCCAGTTCTGCTGATCAGATATGGTGTCAGGCTTAAAGGGCAACACAGACTTACTTCTTCGTTTTCTTGCTTTGAGTGTATGTTCGCGGCACGACGTGAACAAGAGGCACACCGAAGGTAAGTTTAGGGCCCAAGCCTGCAAGCGCACGATCACTTTTACGGTGCCGAGAACCTCGGTTTCGTTCGCGTGTGTGGGTAATAAAGGAAAACAACTTCGCGCCCCTATCTTTCTCGTGTACATACCAATCGGAGCGTCTTTGTGTGCCTACTTTACTTCTCTTGTACATACGTGTAGGGATTTGGCCGCTCTCCAATCACACGTAACCATACTGAGTGCGTATCATGGGTCTCGGTTTTAAAGAAAGAAAATTTTTTAGTAAGTCTACAGATTACAGTGTTTTGAGCAACTTTGCAAATAAATTCAGGTACAATATACACCCTACCGATCCAATCGTAATGCGTTCATTGTGTGTATTGTGGTAAAGTGTTTGATTTGAAGTAGGATTTTAGTGCATTTTTTCCATCGACAGATGAGATTGTGACTTAAATGCAAAGCCTAATTTCAAAGTTAAGAATGTTTAACCTCAAGAAAGGTGGATAGTGAGATAGTCCTGGCTACTCCTTTGGTTAGTTATTAGGGGGCCCATTTTGCCAAATTGGGAAAATTTGAAATCACTGTTCAAGTAAAAGTAAGAAGAACCAAAAAAACCACAATTTACTTAAGTGTGAACAACTGGTAAATGACCTAGATTTCTAGGTCAATTGGTTAGTATGCCTTTATTGAAAAAGAATGAGCCACGTGTTAAACGCGGCAATGCATTCGACGGAGTAAAAGCTATCCGAATGATTCTCCTTCTTTTTGACAAAGAATTGATTAACAGCACAAGAATGCGTTTATTGTCAGTATACTTACTGACAAGAAATTTTAATAACCAAAAGTAAGTTTTGATACTCCCCGGATGCTGCGATAAGCTCTTTGTCTCACCATAGTGCTAACCGACTACACAAGGCATATTCACTCTGGTGATAGAGCACTAGATAGTTGATAATTTCATTCTCTCCCGATTCTGCAAAACAATGATGGTGAATAATTGTAGAGTGCGCTTCAGCAGGTGAAAGGAAATAGTCGTGAAAAGAGTAACTAGAGACGATCAACCTTAGAAATGCATTTACCAGGGATGGGAATTGACCTTAACAAATGTTAAGCAAAGCACACATTAGATTTGTAACTGAAAGCAACATCTCAAGGGGATATTACTTGAACGCGCTTGACGCCCTCTCTAGGGTGTATTTACCTTAAGAGAAAATCTTCGTCAATTTAGTAAGGGTTGTAAGTTTTTCTCCCTTCTTGTCCCTTTTTGTCACGCGTAACACTGCAGTGGTGTTGGAGTCTGCCCGTTGGCGCGGTGTCTCTGTGAAGTCACAGCAACCCTCGTATGTAACGCTGGTTGCAGTTGTTTGAGAGTCGGGAGCTCTGAGTTCTGAAATGATTGCTGAGGATGCGAAGGCAACGGAAGCAAAGTAAAGGCATAGCAGGTCTTGATTTGTCTTCAGGCTCTAGAAGAGCTTCTCCACAATCCGACTAACAGTGCTCAGCTTGCGCCACGAGCTCTACTTGAGATACGCTTATAAAGGCTGCGAGGTGGAAGAGCTCTTCTGCATCACGTTCGAAAGTGTCTAATTCCACACACGGACGAGTGATCGCTTAGTCACTAACGGGGCCACACCCCATTTCATAACTTATAAACATCTTACATTGAATATTGAGGCAAAATTGGTGCTGTGAGCAATAGTAAAGCTTGTCCTAGCTTGTGAAAGGCATGGTTAAACCTGCGTAGCGATTTTTTATCGTGGACAGAGGCTTGATAACCCTGTCACCTAGGGCACTGAAGAGGCTACTTTTAGTGCTTCGCTACCCAATGGTGAGAACATTTTCAGGATTTATTTTATTATAACTAATGGTCTTCACGTAGTTTAGAGGGAAGAGAGTTTAAAGAATTACAATGACAAAAAAATCAAACTTTTTTGTAGGCGTTCAAATTGGAGTTTTGCCTCTGGGGCGGTTTGTTCAACTATCCCAGTTTTAACGAACGTGAATCCAACACTGCCTTTCAAACAGGACAAATAGACACACAATTTCCTTACATCTGACCCCAAAATCCATATACCCTATTAGTTAGAAAGAAACTGGTGAATCGGCTGGCAACTAGGCATCTCTAGGCACCACAAAGATTTCGTACCGTTTTTATTTAGGGTATTTCTGGAGGCTAAATATTTAAGCAATAGGTAATAAAAGTTTTAACCGCGAAAGCCTACCAATACTGGAATTGATAATAAATTATAGCAGACAAAGTTAAATTTTGATGTTGGCCAAATGCTGCTAATGGCTTTCTGCCTCATCAATGTGCTAACCAAAACCGTAAAAGAAATTCACACCAGTGATGGCACACTAGGAAATTGATGTATTCATTCCATCCTGATTCTACAAATATTATGATGGAGGATAATTCAGGTGTGTGATTTAGTGGATACGAGGAAATGATTGTGAGTAGGGTAACAATCGACGACTAACCTTAGAAAAGAATTCATTAGAGGTGGGAAATGGCCCAAACAAATACTAGGCAAAGACCACATTTGATTAATGGCCGGAAGAGGCATCACGTGCAGAAATTATGTGAGCGCGTCTGACTGTCTCTCTTTGGTGTGTTTTCTTTGGAACTAAATCTTTGACATTCCAGTAAGTATTGCGTGTTTCTATCTCCTCCTCCTCCT